>NW_017671134.1:0-46488 GCF_001879085.1 Nicotiana attenuata
GATCAAAGCGTGGTTCGGAAGTTTTAGAAGACTTAGGCTTGAATTCGATGTGATTGATGGTTTTGATGTTGTTTGAGGTGTTTTGATGATTGGAACAAGTTTGAATTATGTATTAGGATGTGTTGGTGCTTTTGGTTGAGGTCCCGGGGGCCTCGGGTGAGTTTCGGATGGTCAATCGGGTTATATTCTATGTTGAAGAGTTGCAGAAAATTTGTCTCAGCAGTTGCAGCAATTTATCTCTTCGCGTTCGCATTAGTGTTCTCGCGTTCGCGAAGAGTAGGCGGAGGAGGGTGTGAAATTTGCCTTCGCGTTCGCGAAGTAGGCCTCGCGTTCGCGAAGGGGTGTGATCTCAGTGCATCGCGTTCGCAGGTTCTTATTCGTGTTTGTGTAGAAGGATTCGAGTAAGTGGATTTGAAGTGGAATTGTGCTACACATTCGCATGTGTATTGTCGCGTTCGCGAAGGGTCGCTCAGGCAAATCATCGCGTTCGCAAGTCCGGTATCGCGATCGCGTAGAAGGGAAATCTGGTCAAGGTAAGATGTGCATCGCGAACGCGAGAGTTGGACCGCGTTCGCGAAGAAGAAAATCCTGTAGCTGGGCAGAATGTTTTGAAGCCATCTTGTCCGCGATTTTGGGTCTATTTTCACCCATGGCTGCTCGTTTTTGGAGATTTTTGGAGGGAATGAAAGAGGGATTCAAGAGGAATCGACTTGAGGTAAGAATCTTGGTCTTAAAACTTGATTATATTGTGAAATCCACCTAGAAATTCATGGAACTTAAGCAAAAAAAAAATGGAAGAAACTAGGGCTTGGGATTTTGAAATTTGATTTGGGGATTTTAAGGACCAATTGGGGTCCGATTTGAGAACTTTTGGTATGTATGAACTCGTGAGGAGATAAAGAACGTATTGATGTGAAAATTTCTGACTTTCTAGAAGTGGGCCCGGGGCTCGGGGTTTGCCAATTTCGAGATTTTTAATAATTTTTGATTGTTTTCGATTGGGTATTGTTCCATTGGCATATTGTGACGTATTCGTTCTGGTTTTGGATAGATTCGACGTGCGTGGAGGCCGATTTGAGGGGCAAAGGCGTCGCGAGCTTGCGATTTCGCCGGTTCGAGGTGAGTAATGATTGTAAATGATATCCTAAGGGTTTGAAACCCCGGATTTGAACACCGTAGTGCTATATTGAGGTGACTTGCACGCCGGATATCGAGCGTGGGGTAGAGCACCGTTGGGGGATTGTGACTTGGTCCGTCCCGATTGATGATTTTACCGCGTATTTGACTGAAACTTATAAGTTATTATCATGATTTGGGTTGATTGCCATATTTGGGCTTCGTGCTAATTATCTGAACCCTTCGGGGATTTTTATCACTCTCACTGTTTTGACGCATTATTTGAACTCAGTCCTGTTGATCCCCTGTTTTGCAAACTCAGCCAATTTTACTCAGATTTGAAAGTTAAATGATATTTCTAAATGATATTTTGGGTTGAGAACTACTGTTTTACAAATGCCCGAAGGGCTTGTGTTGATTTTCGGACTGAGTGAGGCCGAGGGCCATATGTGAGGATATGATGAGTGATATGAGGCCGAGGGCCTGAGATACTTTATATGCCACGAGGTGGCTTGAGTGACGTGAGGAGGCTTTCAAGCCTTGTGAGTGATGTGAGGAGGCTTTCAGGCCTTGTGAGTGATGTGAGGAGGCTTTCAGGCCTTATGAGTGATGTGAGAAGGCTTTCAGGCCTTACTTTATATGCCACGAGGTGGCTTGATATTGCGCTTGGGCCGTAAGGGGCCCCTCCCGGAGTCTGCACACCCCAGTGAGCGCCGTCGACGATATATGGATCGGGCTGCACGCTGCAGCGAGATGTGGATCGGGCTGCACGCCGTAACGATTACTATATGATACTGTTCTGAGAGTGATCTAAGAGAGAGAGCACGAGGCGCTGAGAGTGTTTCTGAGAGTGAGCCCGAGGGGCTGGTACTATTTTGAGATATTGCCCGAGGGGCGAACTTTTATGTGCTCATCTTGCATATTTACTTGCCTTTTTACCTGTTATACTGCGGTATTTGTGCCCGAGGGGCGGATTTTTCTGTGCTTATCAGCACTAACTGTTTTGAAATCGTTTCGTAACTGTTGAAAAGATCATTTTCAAAAGAGATTTAAACTAAGCCAATATATTTCTAAAGATTTCACAGCTTCACTGTTTTCTCAAAGGATTGTACCCTGCTTCTATACAGCATGTTGGTTGCTTTACGTGATTTCTTACTGCTCAGTTGTTATTTACCTTTATTACTCACTGAGTTGGACTAGTCACTTTACTCCCTGCACCTCGTGTGCAGTTGCAGGTATTTATTCACCCGGTAGCGGGTATTGGCTATTTGGAGGCAAAGATGTAGTAGTTTAGCGAGGTGATTGCCAGCGTTCGCAGCACCTTTTCTTTCTATGTTATTCTTTATTCCTGTTTAGTGTATTTCTAGACTTGTAAATGTAATTACATTCTTATAGATGCTCGTGACTTGTGACACCCCGATTAGGGCTGTGTTGGGTTGTATTTCCGCTAATTAAAACTATTAAGTCATATTTAAGCTGTTTATTTATGTTTAACTATTTCTTTTGAAAATACGAGTTGGGTTAGTTGGCTGGCCTCGTCTTCATGAGAGGCGCCATCACGACCAGTGCGGGGTTTGGGTCGTGACAAGTTGGTATCAGAGCCTAGGTTACTAGGTCTCACGAGTCATGAGCAGGTTTAGTAGAGTCTCGCGGATCGGTACGGAGACGTCTGTATTTATCCTCGAGAGGCTGCAGAACCTTTAGGAAAACTTTACATTCTTGNATTTCCATTGTGATTGGATGTGTAGCTCCGAGTTATGGGCGCGTGAAGAATCTTTTGTGTCTCCTAGTTGGGAGTGAAGTAGATTTCATGTTGCGGTATGAGTTCAGACTCAGGGAGACTAAGTGGTTGTGTAATGTGTATGGCGGTGAAAGGTATACAGAAATGTTATATTGAAGCGAAGCAGGTGGGTTATCTCCTGTGAAGTGTTCTGAAGTGGTGTGATCCTTATGTATATATTAGGAGATCTCATGTGCAAGTGAAAAGTATGTGTTGAAATTTGGAATTTCGGGTCGCTTAAGAGAGTGGGCTTAACTGTTAGGGGAATGAATGCGAGAATTGCAAAAGAGTTACAGTACGGGATGATCTGTGTTTTCACAACTTTAAATGATTTGAGTTTAATCTCACTATGTTATTGTGGCATTAATAGGGTAAAAATGTTATGAGTTATTGAGGGTATTTTTATCTACGGCTTCGAGCCAAGTGGGGGAATCTGCTGTGAGTAGTTGATTGCACGGTTAGGTGCTATGCTTGTTCCAGTTTGAGGCGTGCGGGTGAATCAGTTATGACTTGTGGGAATTGAGACCGAGGATGTTGACGAAGTTTATATTATGCTTCATAGGGTACGGAAATCACAGGATGTTTTAAGTTGTTGTTGGTAGAGAATGCTCAGTGCATAGAGTAGTAAGTTGCTTGGGTGTATTAGGATGAGGATTTCATTTTGCGGTATCAGAGTGCCAATGAGGCACGGGTGGTTCTGTTCGTTAGGTCAGGTAATTTGCAGTTTGAGTAAGAGTGAATGACTTTCGAGAATGGTTCCAATGTGTTCAAGATTCTGCAGGAAACAATCGGGTATTTTAAAGTTGCATACGTGGTTAGAAACTGTGTTTTCATTGGAAGAGGTTCAGATTTGTGGTATTTCTAGGTTAATTATGGGGTTCTATGTATCAGTATCAGGAAGGTAAAGGTAACGGATTCGGATTCGCAGGAGGTTCTTCAGATTAAAGTATTTGGGAGCATGATGTTTCTGGAAATATTTGAGAGAGGATTCAGCGGCTTATGGGTCCTAGACAGTGTGGTCTTGTGCTTGGGTCTCGTGTAGTGAGCCTGGGATTGAGAGTTTGTGGTACTACAGCAAGAGGGAGCATCAAGTTGAAAATGAATCAGAAGGAAATTCGGATAGATGGAATAGTTTGATAGTAGACCGAATCGGTATGGTAAGGATATGATCAATTCTTTGTATGTGTTCAAGGTAATGGTTTCTTACATGTATTTTACAACAATGCTCATGGGCTTTGATGGCTTGCTTACCTTGGTCTAGTTAGAAGGATTCAGTCCTGGCAGTTTAATTTGTGCAAACGGAATTGGGAGAGTTCTTGTTGATTTCTACCGTGGCTGGAGCGGTGCATTTTCTACAAATATGAGAGGTATGGGATGTGTAATGATTTTTCTTCTAGATGGGATCAATGGAAGTTCTTGGCTAATTGAGTGCGTAGATGTCTGTGGCTTGGAAGGGAGATAAAAGTTTTCCTGTTATCCTTGGATGTGTGGTATAGGCGGTATGATGTGGAGGATCGAGATTTGCGTGTATGAGGTTTTAGTTCAGTTCTGAAAGGAAGTTCATAACACTCTTAGGCAGCGGGTAGCCTCAGATGATTAAGGAAATGGTATAGTTATTTGGAAGTGATTTGACGAGAGTATAGGTTTCAAAAAAGGGGTAATGTGATTAAGTTGATAGCACTTCGGTAGTATTGCGGCACCTTCTTTTAGATCGACTGGTGATATTCAGGTTTGTTTGGGGGCACAGGGAAATTTGATAGTATCTAACGTGGAATGATTGGGTATTAGAGGTGTGGCATATATATTCGGACGGCGAAATTGGGATAGGATATGGTGATTCATGTGCCGTATGGACGTGGTGACGGAAGATATTCAGGATGTGTTGTGATTGTAGATCGTGTGTATCAGCACTGTTTAGTGACTACCGAGATTTGGAGGCCCGAGTGGATCTTTCTTTGCTTGGTATGTTAGGTTTTGGATATGATATTGGGGTGTGGACTGGTTGATCCGTGTTGTGTTATTCTGGACTATTGCGATAAGATGGCGCGGATGGCTATGTCGGGAAATACCACGGATTGAGTGGCGATGTTCACCGGATTATGTCCTATTGGGGATTTTTATATTTCGAAGACCTGGCGGACGGCTGGGAGGGATTGCCTTTCTTATTTGGGGTCTAATGAGTGAGTGTCCTATCTTGAGTCGGCTTGGTTGGCTCCGAATGGCATTGTTGAGAGAGGTATTGATTCGACGTTGTTGAGCTTATCAGTGATCTGGGGAGATCTATGAGTTACTTTTTTGAGTTGCGAGATGCCAGGATTTGTTGGTTATAGGCACATATGGTGCGGTTCAATTGGGGTCTCTTAGTGGAATTCGAGCGGGAAGAGTAATTGAACGATGCTTAGTGAACGGCGTATCGGTGGTATCCTATCGGGTTGCGTGGCATATGTTATTTGTTGCACCGCGGGTGTAATGATTTGCTTTGGTTCCAGACACCGAATGGTGCGTGGTTGTTGCCTTTGAGCATAGTGACTTGAGGTGTTTCATGTGGAGCAGTGTTTGGATAGGATCGTGCATTGCCGCGAAGCTATGTGGAGATATGATCTTGCGGGATGGATTCGTGTGTTCTATTCTATGATGTGAGACGGGTTCCCAGCCTTGTGTTGTGGCGGTAATGGTGAGCTTGAGGTACAGTTCTTTCATTTGAGTCATTTTCATGATTTGAGGGTATTCAGACCGTTTCTTATTAGTGCGTGAATTATGTAAGTTGTGGCTTAGGCCTGTATTGATGTGTCATGACACCAGAGAGGTGTTGGATTCGAGGTGATCGTTGGGATCATTAATGAATACGAACGGATTTGATTTCTTCTTGTTGGAAGGATAATATTGAGGTTCGGCTCGGAAATCTGTTGTGGTATTAGCCAGAGGAGAAGTAACCTTATGGATGACTGACCTGAGAGATGGTTATGGTTTATTGCGTGTTTCATTCATCGTTGGCAGTACATGAAAGTGTTGGAATGAGACTTTAGCTAATAAGAGGTTTCCTATCGGTATTTGGTTATTGTGGGCAGCTGCCGTGAATGGACGTTATCGCTGCATGTGTTGAGTTATGAAGTATATCATATATATTTGCACCTGAGGTTGCAGGCATGTGTTATTACAGCTGGTTCGGGGCAATTCAGAGTGTAGGTGTGAGGTTTTGATCGTACTGATGATTTCAGAAGTAAAAGTGTGGTTTTATGGTTATGGACCAAGATGGATTGTGAAATTTCAGCTATGTTGTGTTATCGGACCTATGTGAGATAGGGTGACGTGGGATCACCCCCAGGTATATGCATGGTAAGGTTATTCAGCTATTGGTTGGCTTTTAAAACAACTTTGAGTACGTTCGAGGACGAACATGTGTTTAAGTGGGGGAGGATGTAACGACCCGACTGGTCGTTTTGAGCTTTTGCACTTTGATCGCCAATTCCCGGGCATGACTTGCCCCGTATAATGTATTATGACTGATGTAAATCGTTGGTTTTGGTTTTCAGGAGAATCCGGATGAATTTGAAGGAACAGTCTCAATTGAAAGCTTCGAATTTGAAAGGTTTGACCAAGGGTTGACTTATTTGTATATGAACTCAGATCGGAGTTTTTATGATTTGGTTAGCTTCGTTAGGTGATTTGTGACTTAGGAGCGTGATCGGAATTGGTTTTGGAGGTCCTGTGTAGAATTAGGCTTGAATTGGCGAAGTTATTATTTTGGCGAATTCCGGTTGGTAGGTGAGATTTTGATCCGAGGGTCGGAATGGAATTTCGAGAGTTGTTGTAGTTTCGTTATGTCATTTGGGATGAGTGTGCAAAATTTCAGGTCATTCGGACATGGTTTGGTAGGGTTTTTGATCAAAAGCGTGGTTCGGAAGTTTTAGAAGAACTCAGGCTTGAATTCGATGTGAATTGATGGTTTTGATGTTGTTTGAGGTGTTTTGATGATTGGAACAAGTTTGAATGATGTTTTAGGATGCGTTGGTGCTTTTGGTTGAGGTCCCGGGGGGCCTCGGGTGAGTTTCGGATGGTCAATCGGGTTATATTCTATGTTGAAGAGTTGCAGAAAATTTGTCTCAGCAGTTGCAGCAATTTATCTCTTCGCGCTCGCATTAGTGTTCTCGCGTTCGCGAAGAGTAGGCGGAGGAGGGTGTGAAATTTGCCTTCGCGTTCGAGAAGGGGTGTGATCTCAGTGCATCGCGTTCGCAGGTTCTTATTCGCGTTCGCGTAGAAGGATTCGAGTAAGTGGATTTGAAGTGGAATTGTGCTACGCGTTCGCAGGTGTATTGTCACGTTCGTGAAGGGTCGCTCAGGTAAATCATCGCGTTCGCGAGTCCGGTATCGCGATCGCGTAGAAGGGAAATCTCATGGTAAGATGTGCATCGCGAACGCGAGAGTTGGACCGCGTTTGCGAAGAAGAAAATCCTGTAGCTGGGCAGAATGTTTTAAAGCCATCTTGTCCGCGATTTTGGGTCTATTTTCACCCGTGGCTGCTCGTTTTTGGAAATTTTTGAAGGGAATGAAAGAGGGATTCAAGAGGAATCGACTTGAGGTAAGAATCTTGGTCTTAAAACTTGATTATATTGTGAAATCCACCTAGAAATTCATGGAACTTAAGCAAAAAAAAATGGAAGAAACTAGGGCTTGGGATTTTGAAATTTGATGTGGGGATTTGAAGGACCAATTGGGGTCGGATTTGAGAACTTTTGGTATGTATGAACTCGTGAGGAGATAAGGAACGTATTGATGTGAAAATTTTTGAGTTTCGAGAAGTGGGCCAGGGGCTCGGGTTTTGCCAATTTCGAGATTTTTAATAATTTTCGATTGGGTATTGTTCCATTGGCATATTGTGACGTATTCGTTCTGGTTTTGGATAGATTCGACGCGCGTGGAGGCCGATTTGAGGGGAAAAGGCGTCGCGAGCTAGAGATTTCGCCGGTTCGAGGTGAGTAATGATTGTAAATGATATCCTGAGGGTTTGAAACCCCGGATTGCACACCGTAGTGCTATATTGAGGTGACTTGCACGCCGGATAGCGAGCGTGGGGTAGAGCACCGTTGAGGGATTGTGACTTGGTCCGTCCCGATTGATGATTTTACTGCGTATTTGACTGAAACTTAATTGTTACTATCATGATTTGGGCTGATTGCCACATTTGGGCTTCGTGCCAATTATCTGAACCCTACGGGGATTTTTATCACTGTTTCCTCACTGTTTTGATGCATTATTTGAACTCAGTCCTGTTGATATCCACTGTTTTACAAACTCACCAATTTTACTCAGATTTGAAACTTAGATGATATTTCTAAATGATATTTTGAGGTGAGAACTACTATTTTATTGATGCCCGAGGGGCTTATGATATTTTCTGGACTGAGTGAGGCCGAGGGCCATATGTGAGGATATGTTGAGTGATGTGAGGAGGCTTCCAGGCCTCGTGAGTGATGTGAGGAGGCTTCCAGGCCTCGTGAGTGATGTGAAGAGGCTTTCAGGCCTTGTGAGTGATGTGAGGAGGCTTTCAGGCCTTGTGAGTGATGTGAGAAGGCTTTCAGGCCTTATGTTATATGCCACGAGGTGGCTTGATATTGCGCTTGGGCCGTAAGGGGCCCCTCTCGGAGTCTGCACACCCCCAGTGTGCGCCGTCGACGATATATGGATCGGGCTGCACGCCGCAGCGAGATGTGGATCGGGCTGCATGCCGCAGCGGTTACTATATGATACTGTTCTGAGAGTGATCTAAGAGAGAGAGCTCGAGGGGCTGAGAGTGTTTCTGAGAGTGAGCCCGAGGGGCTGGTACTGTTTTGAGATATCGCTCGAGGGGCGAACTTTTATGTGCTCATCTTGCATATTTACTTGCCTTTTTACCTGTTATACTGCGGTATTTGTGCCCGAGGGGCAGATTTTTCTGTGCTTATCAGCACTAACTGGTTTGAAATCGTTTCGTAACTGTTGAAAAGATCATTTGCAAAAAAGATTTAAACTGAGCCAATATATTTCTAAAGATTTCACAGCTTCACTATTTTCTCAAAGGATTGTACCCTGCTTCTATACAACATGTTGGTTGCTTTACGTGATTTCTTACTGCTCAGTTGTTATTTACCTTTATTACTCACTGAGTTGGAGTACTCACTTTACTCCCTGCACCTCGTGTGCAGTTGCAGGTAATTATTCACCAGTAGCGGGTATTGGCTGTTTAGAGGCAGAGCTGTAGTAGTTTAGCGAGGTGACTGCCAGCTTTCGCAGCACCGTTTGTTTCTATGTTATTCATTATTCCTGTTCAGTGTATTTCTAGACTTGTAAATGAAATTTCATTCTTATAGATGCTCGTGACTTGTGACACCCCGATTAGGGCTGTGTTGGGTTGTATTTCCGCTAGTTAATACCATTAAGTCATATTTAAGCTGTTTATTTATGTTTAACTATTTTTGAAAAGACGAGTTGGGTTAGTTTGCTGGCCTCGTCTTCACGAGAGGCGCCTCCACGACCAGTGCGGGGTTTGGGTCGTGACACGGGCCCACATCTCGAAATCCGACAAAAGTCACAAAACTAGAAAGCCCATTCACTCACGAGTCTACCCATACCAATTTCATAAAAATCCGACATCATTTGGCCCCTCAAAAACCCAAATTTCTCTCTCCAAAATCCCAAGCCCTAACCCCTTATTTCACTTCAAAAATCCTACTAATTAGGTGGGAAATCAACAGAAAAACACCATAGCTAGGAGTATTAGAGCTCAAGCAACTTACCTCACTGAAAAACCCTTGAATCCCCTTCCAAATCACTCCAAAAGCTCCAAGGCCCGACTTGAAAATGGTGGAAATGAACAAAATTCGTGAAGTCTTCTATTTATAGGTTCTGCCTAGGTTTTTCGCACCTACGGCCCAAAATGCGCACCTGCGGTGCCACTTCTGCTCAAAAACCTCCGCATCTGCGGAAAATAACTTAAATCTCTAGGACCGTATTTGCGCCTCACGACCACATCTGCGACCATCGTAGGTGCGGAAACAACCTTGCACCTCCGCATCCACTCTCGAACATGCGCTTGCCTGCCCGCATCTGTGCCTCTCGCAGGTGCTGGAAACACTTTGCACCTGCGGCTCCTGCTCAAGTCCCTTGTGGCTGCATCTGTGGCTCCTTAGCCGCTCCTGCGGGCTCGCACCTGCGGCTCCCACTCCGCAGGTGCGGTTATGACAACTGAGATCCAACTTCAGCAACTCCTCCAATTTCCAAACTTGTTCAGTTAATCACCCGAAATCAACCCGAGGCCCTCAGAACCTCAACCGAACATACCAATATATCCCATAATATCATACAAACTCAGTCGAACCTTTGAATCACCCAAAACAACATCAAAATACCAAATTACACTCGGATTCAAACCTAAGAACTTCTTAACTTCCGAATTCCACAAACGATGCCGAAACCTATCCAATCACGTCCGAATAACCTCAAATTTTGCACACAAGTCAGAAATGACACGATGAATCTACTACAACTTTCGAAAATCCGATCTCACCCCGATATCAAAATTTCCACTGTTGACCAAAATCGCCAAAATTCTAACTTTCGCCAATTCAAGCCTAATTCTATCACGGGCCTCCAAATCACATTCCGAACGCGCTCCTAAGTCCAAAATCACCTAACGGAGCTAACGAAACCATCAAAATTCACATCCGAGATTGTTTACGCATAAGTCAACCTCTTGTCAACTTTTCCAACTTAAGCCTTCACAAAAGAGACTAAGTGTCTCAATCACTCCAAGACCATTCCGGACCAGAACCAACTGACCCGGTAAGACATAATACAACTGAAGAACACAAATAAAGCAGAAAAATAGGGGAACGGGGCTGTAACTCTCGAAACAACCGGCCGGGTCGTTACATCCTCCCCCTCTTAAATAAATGTTCGTCCTCGAACGAGTCTAGAAACATACCTGAAGTCTCAGATAGGTGTTGATATCTGCTTCGCATCTCCCGCTCGGTCCCAAGTAGACTTCTCCACGGTCTGACCTCTCCACTGCACTTTCATTGAAGCTATATCCTTTGATCTCAACTTTCGTACCTGCCGCTCCAAAATGGCCACTGGCTCCACATCATAAGTCAAATCACCATCTAACTGAACGTTGCTGAAGTCCAAAACATGAGACGGATCGCCGATATACTTCCAGAGCATAGAAACATGAAATACTAGATGCACACTCGATAAGCCGGGTGGTAAAGCAAGCTCATAGGCCACATCCCCAATCCTCCGAAGCACCTCGAACGGCCCAATAAACCGAGGGCTAAACTTGCCCTTCTTTCCAAATCTCATAACACCCTTCATGGGTGAAACCTTTAGCAAGACCTTCTCCCCAATCATGTAAGACACATCACGGACCTTCCTGTCAGCATAACTCTTCTGTCTCGACTGCGCCGTGCGAAGCCGCTCCTGAATCAATTTCACCTTGTCCAATGCATCCTGAAACAAGTCTGTACCCAAAAGCCTAGCTTCACCCGGCTCAAACCAACCCATTGGAGATCTACACCGCCTCCCATATAAAGCCTCATATGGAGCCATCTAAATACTCGACTGATAACTGTTGTTGTATGCAAACTCCGCGAGCGGCAGAAACCGGTCCCATGAACCCCAAAAATCAATGACACAAGCGCGTAATATGTCCTCCAATATCTGAATGTGCGATGGGACTGTCCATCCGTCTGAGGGTGAAATGCTATGCTCAACTCAACTTGAGTGCCCAACCCTCGCTATACGGCTCTCCAAAACTGCAATGTAAATTACGTGCCTCTGTCTGAAATGATGGAAACGGGCACCCCATGAAGGCGAACAATCTCTCTAGTATAAATCTTGGCCAACCACTCTGAAGAATAGGTAGTTCTCATAGGAATGAAGTGCGCGGACTTGGTCACCCGATCCACAACCACCCAAATAGCATCAAACTTCCTCGAAGTCCATGGGAGCCCAACTACGAAATCCATGGTGATCCGTTCCCACTTCCACTCTGGGATCTCTATCTGCTGGAGCAAGCCGCCCGGTCTCTGATGCTCATATTTCACCTGTTGACAATTGAGACACCCAGCTACAAACCCAACTATATCTTTCTTCATCCTCCTCCACCAATACTGGTGCCTCAAATCCTGATACATCTTCGCGGCACGCGGATTGATGGAACACCGCGAACTATGGGCCACCTCAAGAATCAACTCCTGAAGCCCATCTACATTGGACACACATATCCGGCCCCGCATCCTCACTACCCCATCATCATCGATAGTCACATCTCTGGCATCATCATGCTGAACCTTGTCCTTGAGGACAAGAAAATGAGGATCATCATACTGGCACTCTCTGATGCGATCGAATAAGGAAGACCGAGAAACCAACAAGCTAGGACCCGATTGGGCTCCAAAATATCCAATCTCACGAACTGGTTGGCCAAAGCCTGAACATCAACTACAAGGGGTCTCTCACCAACAGGAAGGAATGCAAGACTACCTATACTCACTGCCTTTTTACTCAAGGCATCGGCCACCACATTGGCCTTTCCCGGATGATACAAAATAGTAATATCATAGTC
The DNA here is from genome assembly GCF_001879085.1 of Nicotiana attenuata. Lineage (NCBI taxonomy): Eukaryota > Viridiplantae > Streptophyta > Magnoliopsida > Solanales > Solanaceae > Nicotiana > Nicotiana attenuata. Next base: position 12,498 of record NW_017671134.1, read on the forward strand.
CTTTAGCAGCTCTAACCATATCCGCTGCCTCAAATTGAGATCCTTCTGCTTGAACAAGTGCTGGAGGCTACGATAATCAGTAAACACCTCACAAGACACACCATAGAGATAGTGCCTCCAAATCATCAACGCGTGAACAATGGCAGCCAACTCCAAATCATGAAAGGGGTAGTTCTTCTCATGGGGCTTCAACTGATGAGAAGCATAAGCAATCAAACTACCTCCTACATCAACACACACCTAATGTCGACCCGAGAAGCATCACAATATATTGTATAAGAACCTGAAGCTGATGGCAGAACTAACACTGGAGCTGTGGTCAAGGCAGTCTTGAGCTTCTGAAAGCTCGCCTCACACTCATCCGACCACTTGAAAGGAGCACCTTTTTGGGTCAATTTGGTCAAGGGAGATGCAATAGACGAGAAACACTGAACGAACCGACGGTAATAACCAGCCAAACCAAGAAAGCTTCGAATCTTCGTGGCTGAGGACGATTTGGACCAACCCTGAACCGCCTCTATCTTCTTCGGATCAACATGAATACCCTTACTGGACACCACGTGCCCCAAGAACGCCACTGAACTGAGCCAAAAATCACACTTGGAGAATTTAGCATATAGCTTCTCCTCCCTCAGCCGCCGCAATACAACTCTCAAATGCTTGGCGTACTCCTCCTTGCCAAGAGAGTACACTAGGATATCATCAATGAATACAATAACAAATGAGTCGAGATAAGGCTGGAACACACTGTTCTTCAAATGCATGAACGCTGCTGGGGAATTGGTTGTAGACATGTAATTTTTGACCCTCCCCAAAATTTTACACATTTTTAGCGTAAATAGTTAGTTTAGGTCTAATATCACTATTTTAACTAGTTTTGACCCTTTTTACTTTATTTTATCACAAAAAGAAAAATTATAAAAAATATTTTTCTTTTATTTAGCTAATTGATATTTTATCTAGTTACTTTTGGTTTATGTACCTTTCATAAAATTAAAAAATACAAAAATAGTACCTTAATTTTATCTTTATGTAATCTTGAAAATACAAAAAAAAAAGAGTTTCAAATTTTAATATAGTTTAGTTTAATTAATTAGAATTAGTTTTTGCATTGTGTAGTATTTTTATCTTATATTAAAGGGAGTTAACTAAGGTTTTGGACCATAATTTTTAGAGTCTTAGAGCCCAATTTTAGGACCCAATTCGGACTTAGCACCATAAATCCAAGCCCAATACCCAATACCCATTAAGCTAACCCTAGAGACCCTTCTAGACTCTTCTTCTTAACATAATAAAAAACCTAGACTACATAAAAAACATGGCATCAGCCGTTTCTCATGATCTTAAACCAAAAAAAACCCTAAGACCATCATCTTCCTCAACCTAACACACCTAGAACCCTAAGCTAACTTCTGAACGACACACAGCAGCCCCTCCATCAACGACCCTTGCCAGAATCGCCGCCGTCTCAGCCGCACCCTCACGGCCGTCCACCACCATAACAGCACCCCCTTCCCTCTTCTTCTTCTTCTTCACACCACCGAGCGTCAACCACCATCAGCCGCAACACACAAAAAAAACTTGAGAGAAGACAGCCGAAACCCACCCCTGGTTTTCTAAAATCTTCAGCAGTCGACCACCATCTCCATCTACACTCCGATAACTTTCGAATAACAGCCCTTCATCTTCCTCTATATACCTAAAGAAGACAGCCGGACAACACCACGTTCTTCTGCTAAGCTGCGTTGGATCTGAGATGTTGGAATTGGTTTGAGGTCGTCATTCAGTTGCCGATTCAAGATTCACCATTGGTTCGCTGTCTCGATTTCGTTCATGTTGCTGTGTAGCTGATTCAGTTTGATTTATTTTTCATTTATGTACTCGCTCGAAGAGATTCCGGGCATAATTATTTAAAGTTTTTCAATCAGATGACGATGAATATTTCGAAGCTCTGGCAATGATGTTGATGTTGGTGACAAACAGAATGGAAAAAATGCGTGTGAAATATCAATGTGTTGTATTTAAACCTTTCAATAGTAAGATCTTGGATGCAGTATTTACCATAATTCACAAGGGTTGAAGCTTATGGAAAGAGAGCTTTAAATCTCAGTAGCTTTTGGCTGAGTTTGAAGCGATTCACCAAGATGAAAAAAGTTCAAAGTTCATGCGTTTGAAGAATTCCTGAAATTTACTTGGGTAACTTTTCTAAATGCCACAGTTATGAGGTTAGACTTTTTGCCACACATTTTGATTGGTTAAGGTGTATTATTAGATTGAATTTAGTTATTTCCTCCTTAAACTTATTGTAGGATCTGCCGAGTAAAATGATGTTGGGGGAGTAGTTCTCTGTTTTATATACATTTCCCTTTCTTTGAAGGTTGTATTAATTTAATTTGGATGTTTGTGAAGAAATATTCATTGTTAGAGCAAAATAACTTGAATGTGCTTGTGTCACTTATAAACATGAAAGGGTACTTAACTACCCGAGACAAATAATATATAACCAAAAAAAAAGGAAAATATACTGGTATGACTTTGCAATATTCTCAAAATTATTTTAGGAAGTGAATAATGAACCTCGTAGCTCACTTTAGGCGTGACTAACAATAAACCATCATGATTGTATACACGTTTGCGTGACATAATTATGATTCTAATAAAAAATCGGAGTATGCGTTCGCGCAACTTCGACTAAACTTTCTTAATACTAATAAAGCATCATTAATTGTGGACACGTACGCGTGACATGATTCTTGACGTGCCGAACAAATGGGTACACGTGCGCGTGACCTGTTCTAAGATAATTTCTTAATTAATAGAGCTGAATGCACATAGGTTCTAAAATAAGTAATTAGACAATTTAATTGAGCCAGGTATAATTAAAGCGATCGTGCTAAAACCACGGAACCCGGAAATGCCTAACACCTTCTCCCGGGTTAACAGAATTCCTTACCTGGATTTTTGTGTTTCGCGGACTGTATAACAGAGTCAAACTTCCTCGATTCGAGATTTTAAACCGGTGACTTGGGACACCATAAATTATCCCAAATGGCGACTCTGAATTTGATATAATAATCCCGTTTCGGTTATTGTCACTTAAATTGGAAAAACTCCCTTATACCCCCTTTCGGGTAGAAAAAGGAGGTGTGACAGCTTTGGCGACTCTGCTGGGGATGCGAACCCAGAATCTCTGGTTCAGGGTTCAAGAATTCGAGCTTGTTAATATGATCTATGCTTGGCTTTATTGTTTGTTGATATTACTGTATTTGTGGACGTAATGTGCTAATTGCCGCTTATTTACTGCCTTGATATTATTTGTACTGTATTAAAATTCCTTCTTACGCCACCCTTCTGAGTCTTCTAAAATATGGTGCACACGTACGCGCGACCCACTTTCTTTTAGAAGTCATACGAATTAGAACGAGGCTTGGGTCAACAACAAGGCCGGGTAGACTTTCGTGCTCCCGGTACGTTGCCCCCACCTCGGCTCGAGCTGTCCGCTCGGGTAAGCCAGGTCTAGAACACAACCCCAGGTTTAAACCTAGAATAACATAACCTCATGTCGGATCCCTAGTAGGCACGTTTGTTTGCATCATGTGCATTTGACTTAAGGGACTCAACACAGGGGTTGGGTCCGTCTAGGACAGGTGTACCCAAAAATAAAAGACCATCCCGATGCATCATATGTGCTACATGTTGCATTTCTTCAAGGGTAAAAGGATCATTTGGCGGACCAATGATGGTTGAGGGTAAATGAGAAAGAAAAGAGGGTGAAGTGTGAAGATAAAGCAAATAGGGCCCAGTTATATTTTTCTTTCACATTTTGTAAGAAAAAGACAAAAAAAAGAGACAAAAACATGAAAAATCCAAAAAGATTGTGCACTTTTCCATCATTTTTCAAAAAAAAAATCAAAAAAAAAAGAAAAAGAAAATCCAAAAAGAGTTTACATGTTTCATCATTTTTTTTTTAAAAAAGACAAAAAAATTTATTTTCTCTAAATTAGTTGTTCTGCCCAAACTACGCATACCTGATTCTCGTCTTTCGGGGCGGGATACGTAGGCAGCCCACATAGGGTCCGGTCTTCCTAGTGAGTCTTAGGTTCTTGGCTTCGCGGGATCTTAGCCAAATCTTGCATGTCTAGCCACTTTTGGCCACGTAGGCCGTTGTCATTGTCTCACATAGTGTTCTAGGTCTTTAACTTTATTTGGTCTTAATTCTCTCTTACAGGTGTGAATCTACTTACCGGAGTTTGAGCATGACAGACGCTCCAGGAACATCCAGTCAGGATCGCTCATTCAGGAGTTGCTTAAGGAGATTTTTTTAATTTTATTTTTTATGTTTTGAGTCTGTTTTTCTTTTTATGTCGTCTTTCACCTTCTAGTTTTGGACAGTAATGTCGAGTCTTTTAGGTGATGTTAGTGTCTGTCATATTCTAGTTAAGTTTGTCTATTTTTTGTTATTGTACTTCCTGTTTTGTATTTGAAAAATGTGTTATAAATCAAAAATTAAAAAAAAAAGAGATTTTGCATTTTTATATTTCCGTTACAAGTTTTCTTTAGAACACTAATTCTATAAAATAAAATAAAAATTGAGGTGGTTTCCCTTTAGGAAATTAATATCTAGAACTCAATAAAAATTGCTTTTATATTTACTTTAGTGTATTGAGACAAAAAATTCAAACAAAAAAAAATTCTCTTTTGATACCTATTTAGAAGTTTTCTTTAAGATATTAATTCCAAAAATCCAAAAAGATTTTCTTTTTGAGGTTCTTCCTTGGGAAATTAATAAAAAACAGAAACAAAATATTCTTTTTATTTTCACTAAAACTTTAGGACATTATATGTAGAAGAAAAAAAATACATTTTATCTTTTGTTTATCTTTAGAGTTTCTCCTTAGGAAATCAAAAACTGAAATCCAAAAATATTTTTATCTTTTTCATTTCTCGTTTCGAAACGTTTCTTTAGGATATCAAATGAAAATTCAAAATATTTTTCTTCGGTTTATTCTTTAGATTTCCTTCCTATAAAAGAAAATCAAAAAAATATTTTTCTCTTCTATGGTTTTTTTTTTTCCTTAATAATTTTTCATAGAGTATCTGTTTCAAAAACAAAAGATATATGCTTGTTTAAGCTTGAGTTTAGAATAGGTTATAGAACATTAAGTCTAGAAAATTCAAAAAAAAAAAAGAAATTTGCTTTTTTTATTTCTCTTTTCTCATCAGAATAATTATTAAGGTAAAAAAAACGTTAGTTTGTTTAGTCTATTCTCGATTTTTGAGAACTACGCTTGATCTGATTCATGAGGGACATGATACGTAGGCAACCTACATAGGATTCGATCGAATCATCATTAAAAAAAAGGAAAAAAAGAGAGAATAAAGTTGTGGGTTGTGAGAAATGAGAGGAAAGAAAAGAGGGGGAATGAAATAAAAAACCAAGCGGTGCTAGAAAGGAAAATGAAGAAGGAAACGGGGCAAGAAGACTGAAATTGGGATGATGACATATGACCTTCGTACCCTCGAATTAGAACCGATAATTATGACTAGGTGCATTACACATAAAGTGAGATTATCTTATGTTAAATGCCCTAACGCTAACGTGATGACTTCATTTTGTTCATCTTTGTTATCACTATAGCAGAAAGGTGGTTGGTTTGTGGTTCTTAAATTGGTAACTCTTCCCTACAACATTAAGTCGAAAGGCAATGGCAGACGACAACAGAATTGAGTTGGTTGATACCGGTGCCCGAAAGCAATTGGTTGAACAGGACAATGGGTTGGTTGAAGATGTAAGGATGCTAAGACAACACATGGCGGACATGTATCGGGCTTGGATGACTGGAAAGCCACCACCCTCGCCACCACCTAGCTTCCTAGATGCTACCCTTACCCAAACTCCGGTTATAGTGCCAGATGATCCCCATACTCTCCAGATTCTCCCGCTTATCACTGCTTTCCCAGCCCTAGTAGCTCCATCACTCGTCCTCCAACTACCTTTCCCAAAAATTGCCCTCCCGTCATATCCACTATCCCCACGATCACAACTTCTCAACAATCTTCCCTTCATAGATCCAACAATGAACACCCACTCAAAACTCATGATGCCCAATATTATCTCTCAGAGGTTGCCCACAAGGTCCCTGATTCATACAATCATTGCCCTCGGAATGAGCCTCATGTTGACAATGAAAAGTTCACAGGAAAAGAAGGGCGAGATGAGATATCCAGGAAGCTGAAAGTTATAGAACAGTCCTTAAGGAGCATCAAAGGGATGGGAAATCAAATTAACATGTCTTACAATGACTTGTGTATGTTCCCTGATGTTCATCCGCGCGTGGGGTTTAAATGCCAAAGTTTAACTTGTATGATGGGCGTGGAGATCCAGTAGCCCATCTGAGGGGTTATTGCAATGAAATGAGAAGTGTTGGCGGGAAAAACGATTTGTTGATGGCGTATTTCAGTGAGAGCTTGACTGGGGCAACCTTGGAATGGTATACTCGTCAAGATGTCAATAAGTGGCATGCATGGGATGACGTGGCTCAAGATTTTGTCCGACACTTTCAGTACAATCTAGACATTATCCCAGACCGTTCCTCCTTATCTAAGTTGGAAAAGAAACCCGAGGGAAGTTTTAGGAAGTTTGGGCTCAGATGGAGGGAACAAGCTGCTGGGGTCAGTCCCCCGATTGGTGAAGAAGAAATGGTTGAGCTTTTCCTTCAAGCCCAGGGGTCCACTTACTTCAGTCATTTGATCCCGGCCTTGAGTAAACCATTCAATAATGTGGTACAAATGGGGGAGATAGTAGAAGAGGGAATCATGTCACGCAAAATCATGAGTTATTCTGCATTGAAAGATACTACAGAAGACATTCAGAACATCTAAGTAAGTTTGGGTGGAAGAAAGAGAAATAGAAAAGATGTTGTTGAGCCCCACCAACGACAGGCTCTAGTGGGCATTCCTGCTCAACGCTTTCAGCCTCAATATCGACCCCATGGATATCCCTGTATTCCAGATAATCCTCCCCACTACTACTTCCCTCCACAAAACCCCCAAAGTCATACCCCACTTTCCCAATGCTCTACCCAAAATTCACCGCCATATGCTTCACACCCACAAGACCCCCAATGGCCTGCACCGCCTCCACAAATGTCTTACCCGCCCCCTCAAGCATATCAACCACCTACCTGCAAAAAGTTCCAACCGAGGCCAGAGTACAAAATGAAAAGGCAATAGCAAAAGGAAAAGACTTTCACTCCCATTGGAGAATCATATTCCAGTTTGTTCCAAAGGTTGAGGCAATTGGACATGTTGAAGCCGATTCAGATAAAAATGTCGAACCCTCTTCAAAAGAATTTTGATTATTCTTAAAGGTGCGCATATTGCTCTAATGCCCCGGGTCACAGCATAGAAAAGTGTTGGCATCTGAAAAGAGCAGTTCATAAACTTATTAATGCAGGTGACATTGCCGTGCAAAATCCAGATGTAGTAGACACTAGCCAAAGTCCATTGCTTATTCATAATGAGACGCATATGGTGGGTATGATTTGTGTTGAAAAGGAATATGAGAACTCTTCTGAGATCCTCGGAGGGCCACTTGCCGTAAAGCTTTTAGCTCTATCAGTCTCGGTTCCGGAAGTTGATCTTAAGAACGAGCTGGCAAAAGGGACCCGAAAGCAATTTGCTAAGGTCAATATGATGGAGACTTGTGAAGGCCTAGTACTGTTGATGCGGAACTCAGTGGTTAAGATGTTGAGCTGGGTGATTGGAAAGATGCTCCTTTCTTGGCTAGCCAGGGAGGAGTCTTGGTGGTTTATTTTGTTGTCATTTCTGTTGTCCGGGTTATTTTAGGGTTGTAATCCGGATATTGTCTTGTGACTCAAACCCTTCTATCCTTTTGTTTTTCCTAGTTCCTTTAGTTGTAGTAACTCGTTTAGTGTTATCTAGGTTTGTTCCAAGGTTGTAACCCAAGTTTTTCTTGCTTGTTTTTGTTGTTCACACATTTTCACCATCAGTTTAATGTAATCTCTTGTTTTCTGTTATTTCTTGTCCGTTGTGCTTAGTTCTCTTTTTCTTTTTATAAGTCTTTTCATGCTGAGTCTACTGACATGACATGCACACGTAATTCTCAGCCTGGTCTTAAAAGTTGGTCTAATCATGAAGCAATGAAACAAGTTTTGAAGATGAATATTTGAGGGAAATAAGTAAAGATTTGCACATTTTGAGATCACTTAAAGTCCGAGTTGAGTGAAACTGGGGCAGATAGTTTGGGAAGTTAATAGGACGACAAGTATTTGTTACAAGAGAGTGCGTCCCAACAATTTGAAGCGAGCAACTTTGAGTTCAAGTGCATCTCAAGTAGAAACATAAAGCCAAGGGAGTTCGCTCCAAACTAACAGAGCACATCCATTTTGAAAATTTAATTACCCAACAAGACCTCTATACTTGACAAGGTACTAAAGAAAGGTGGAAGACATATCTGTGATATCAATGCCGATGCTGCAAAAGAAATGCAATGCATGATCTTCATTTTTCATCTTCAAGTTGTATGTGTTATACTTGGTATTCTTAGAGATTGGGAGGCCCTCTTTCAGCTATCCAAACATTTTATACCCTTTGATACCCCTTTGAGCCTGTGCTGATTTCTTTGACCTCACCTCTTTTGGAATCAAGTTAGAGTCATTAAAATAAATAAATAAATATATATATATATATATATATATATAGAGAGAGAGAGAGTCCAGANATAAAAAATCATGTCCCTATAAGGTTTGTTTTAGAAAGTTCATTCCAAAAAATAAAATAAAAACAAAAAGAAAAAAAGAGTGAAAAAAAAGAAAAAAAAAAGAGAAAAGAAAAAGAACAACAAAAAAACAAAACAAGAATTAGTTGTAAACTACGTTCGACCTGATTCTTGTCACCACAAGATACGTAGGCAGCCTTACGGTTCGGTCGCACCAAATAAAATATTTCATAATCCGACGAAGTCAAGAGTGGGGCAGTTTTTCTTAGAAATTCCATCTCAAAAAAAAGAGAAAAAAAGAAAGAATCAAATTCTCTTGTTTTAGAAATTGGGTCAAAGTTTTTAGAATGGATTCCAAAAGTTGTAAATAAAATAACCCCGTCGTCTTAGTTATTTTGAGCCTTTATGATATCCTTTCTTCCTAACCCTGTCCAAAAGCCACATTACAGTCCAAAAAAGACATCCCAGATAATCTTTGAGAGTGCCGAGCTAGACATGCCAGGAGCATATGATGTTTTTACCATGGTTAATACCTTGTCATCTACAGAATCAGAGGAAATAAGAAGAAAAGAACAAAATGAGAGAGTCTTATTGGTGAAAACCTTCACAAGCACCATAAGGCGAGGATGAGTTGAGAGAAAGAACAAAATGAGAGAGACTTGATGGTGAAAACTCCTCGGGCACTACAAGTCGAATAAGGACCGTGAGTTAGATAGGATAATCAGAGCATTGAAGCCCAGTTTCATGGCGGAGAGGTACAACAAGAGTTGAATATTAGACTCGCTTGACAGATTAGGCCACTTAATCCAGAAGTGCATGTCATGGTCATTAGAGTTGGTATCCACATCTGATAAGTTTCTACTTGTTGATTTTCCTGTTAGATATCATTTCTTTCCATTGCCCCTTACTATGTTCCTCTTGATTTGTTTAAGTCCTCTTATTGAGTCTGTTTTATCAAAACAAGTGAGAAATGACTTCAAAATTTGCTACCAGCTTTCCAATTGCACAAAGCAGAGCCTGGCTAGTACATCAAAGTGGCTTAAGTCAGGAAAGAGTGGTATGCGCACTGTGTTGATGACAATTGACATGCTTTGGGATTCATGTGAAATACAAAGGTTCGGTATATGTCAATTCATGAGCACAATGCAACAGATAGAGGGTATTGGATTTCAACGGATCAGAGGTATTTTCTGTGATAAGGGTGACAGAGAAAGTGGTTAGTCAATAAACAAGCAAGGTCTTTCAATTTGAAATCAAAGTTATCATGGCAAGTAAAAGAGCAATCGTCCTCAAAGTCAAGGCCACAAACCAACCACCATGTTTAAACTCACAAGTTTTCTTTGTTTGAAACAGGGACGAAGACTATGTTCAAATCAAAGCATGGAAGCTTGAATTTTTGAAGTGCCGTGCCCAAATTTTATCAGCACAAAGGCTGTTCGAGAAGGTTTTTACTTGCAGGGCATTCCCCTAGTTGAGAAGGTTTTTACCTCCTACATATTCCCCTAGTTGAGATAACCATTACCTCCTAGGCATTTTCCCTAGTTTAGAAGAACCGTACCCCTAGGCATTCTCCCTAGTCAGAAGAGTTTTTAGCTTTCTTTAAGTTTAGGGGTTCCGCCTGGAAAATAGGGTTAATTTTAGTTTTCTTAAATTGTTAGTCTTCAGTTTTCCTTTAGTTCAGGGGTCCCGCCTGGAGAATAGGGTCAATTGTTTGTTTCCTTAAGTTTTCGCTATTTATTTTCTCTGAAAGTTCAGGGGTCCCGCCTGGAGAATAGGGTCAGTTGTTAGTTTCCTTAAGTTTTCAATATTTAGTTTTTCTTAAAGTTCAAGGGTCCCGCCTGAAGAATAGGGTCAGTTGTTAGTTTTCTTAAGTTTTCAATCTCTAGTTTTTCTTGAGTTCAGGGGTCCCGCCTGGAAAATAGGGTCATGTTTTTAGTTTCCTCAAGTTGTTAATCTTTAGCTTTTCCTTAAGTTCAGGGGTCCCGCCTGTAGAATAGGGTCAATTTTAGTTTTCTTAAGTTGCTAATTCTTAGTGTTCCTTTAGTTCAGGAGTCCCGCTTGAAGAATAGGGTCGAGTTTTAGTTTAATCAAGCTCAGTTTATAGTTTTATTAAGGTCAATCTCATAGGAGACGCACATCCTAGTCGAGTTTTTGGTTTTACCCTCATCATTGCACCCTTCATCAATAGCATAGGTAATTTACAGTTTTGCTAACAACTCACTAATCCTCCTAGTGCAAACTGGGGCAGAAAATTTTGTTTGTTTTGTTGTTTTTATTGCAGGCACTCACCTGGAGAACGAGAGGCAACATTTCAGAAATCGGTTTTAGGTCCAAGTCAAAGACACCAGGAACCCGCCTGAAGAACGGGGTCAACTTTCAATTTCAAGTTAGAGAATCCCGCCTGAAGAATAGGGTCAACTTTCAGTTTACAAGTTCAAGACAGAGGGATCAGGAGCCTACCTGAAGAACAGGGTCAGTGTTCGGGTTTCAATTTCAAGCTCAAGAGGCATCAAGAGAATCCCGCCTGAAGAACAGGGTTAACTTTCAGTTTTCAAGTTCAAGTCAGAGGCATCAGGAGCCCACCTGAAGAAAAGGGTCAACTTTCAGTTTTCAAGTTCAAGTTAGAGGCATCAGGAGCCCGCCTGAAGAACAGGGTCAACTTTCAGTTTTCAAGATTCAAGTCAAAATCAAGCAGGAGGACCCCGCCTGAAGAGCAGGGTTAACTTTCAGTTTTAAAGTTCGAGTCAGAGGCATCAGGAGCCCGCCTGAATAATAGGGTCAACTTCCAGTTTTCAAGATTCAAGTCAAAGACTACAGGATCTCGCTTGGAGAATAGAGGATATTTTTAATTCAAATCAGAAGTAGCACGAGCTGCCTGAGGAACAAGGTTTTCAAGCTCAAGTCTACTCCAAGTTCAAGTTTATTTCAAGTGCAAGCAGCAGGATGCCCGGCTGAAGAACAGGGTCAACTTCCAGTTTTCTTCAAATTCAAGTCAGCAGGATGTCCACCTGAAGAATGGGGTGAATTTTCAGCTTCATGTTGAAGGAGCAAGTGGAGATTCAAAGAAGATTCAAGACAAGAAGTAGATAGGATCTTGTATTTTTCTTTTATTTTTGCTGTAATTTTTCCTTTTATTTTGATGTANCATCAGGCGCCACTGGAGACAAGGGAATTCATTTCAAGTTTAAGCATCAGGCGCCCACCTGGAGAACAAGGGAATTCATTTCAAGTTTAAGCATCAGGCGCCCACCTGGAGAACAAGGGAATTCATTTCAAGTTCAAGCATCAGGCGCCCACCTAGTTCAAGTTTAAGCATCAGGCGACCACCTCGAGAACAAGGGAATTCATTTCAAGTTTAAGCGTCAGGCGCCCACCTGGAGAACAAGGGAATCATTTCAAGTTTAAGCATCAGGCGCCCACCTGGAGAACAAGGGAATTCATTTCAAGTTTAAGCATCAGGCGCCCACCTGGAGAGCAAGGGAATTCATTTCAAGTTTAAGCATCAGGCGCCCACCTGGAGAACAAGGGAATTCATTTCAAGTTTTAGCATCAGGCGCCCACCTGGAGAACAAGGGAATTCATTTCAAGTTTTAGCATCAAGCGCCCACCCGGAGAACAAGGGAATTCATTTCAAGTTCAAGCATCAGGCGCCCACATGGAGAACAAAGGGAATTCATTTCAAGTTCAAGCATCAGGCGCCCACTTGGAGAACAAAGGGAATTCATTTCAAGTTCAAGCATCAGGCGCCCACATGGAGAACAAAGGGAATTCATTTCAAGTTCAAGCATCAGGCGCCCACCTGGAGAACAAGGGAATTCATTTCAAGTGTAAGCATCAGGCGCCCACATGGAGAACAAAGAGAATTCATTTCAAGTTCAAGTATCAGGCGCCCACCTAGAGAACAAGGGAATTCATTTCAAGTTTAAGCGTCAGGCGCCCACCTGGAGAATAAGGGAATTCATTTCAAGTGTTAGCATCAGACACCCACCTGGAGAAGAAGGGAATTCATTTCAAGTTTTAGCATCAGGCGCCCACCTGGAGAACAAGGGAATTCATTTCAAGTTCAACCATCAGGCGCCCACCTGGAGAACAAGGGAATTCATTTCAAGTTTAAGCATCAGGCGCCCACCTGGAGAACAAGTGAATTCATATCAAGTATTAGCATCAGGCGCCCACCTGGAGAAAAAGGGAATTCATTTCATGTTTTAGCATCAGGCATCCACCTGGAGAACATGGGAATTCATTTCAAGTTCAAGCATCAGGCGCCCACATGGAAAACAAAGGGAATTCATTTCAAGTTCAAGCATCAGGCGCCCACCTGGAGAACAAGGGAATTCATTTCAAGTTTAAGTTGCAGGCGCCCACCTGGAGAACAAGGGAATTTATTTCAAGTTTATGTTGCAGGCGCCCACCTGGAGAACAAGGGCATTCATTTCAAGTTTAAGTTGCAGGCGCCCACGTAGAAAACAAGGGTATTTATTTCAAATTTTAAGTAAGCATCAGATGCCCACCTGGAGAACAAGGGAATTCATTTCAAATTTAAGTTGCAGGCGCCCACCTGGAGAACAAGGGAATTTATTTCAAGTTTCCAGTCAGTAGGAGGCACCCACCTGGAGAACAAGGGAATTCATTCGAGTTTTAAGTCAGTTGCAGGCACCCACCTGGAGAACAAGGGAATTCGTTACGGGATTATTTCAAGTTTCAAGTCAGTAGCAGGCGCCCACCCGGAGAACAAGGGAAGTCATTTTAGAATACAATTCAAGTTAGAAGTAGCAGAAGTTCGCGGTAAGAAGGCGAATCAGCAGTCCGATATGACCAATAGAAGTAGTATCAATCCAGAATAAAAGAAAGGAAAAAGAAGTGAATCCAAAATGCAAAAGCAGAAAAAAGATGTGAACTGCTCAAGACGTGGTTGAAGTCACGAGCGCTATATGTCCGGTCTTGATCCGAAAAAGTTGAAGAAGAATGAACTAGCACCTGCAGCTAACAAGCATCAAGTTTCAGATTAGAGTCTGCATGAAGAACCAACCAAGACTCGAGATCAAGCTTCAGAAGACTTATAGATAGGAATCTTGTAACTCGTAGCTGGTAGGCTTAGTTAGTCTTTTTAATCATGATTTTTTATGTAATAACAGGACCGCGGACCGGAACCTCGACGGAACGACACCTTAATCGGCTCTCTACCTCGGTGTACTCCATCACTGTTCCTACTTCTAAACTACACGTGGCCTGATTCCTTTATAGCCAAGGATATGTAGGTAGCTCAGATACCAGGGCTCGGTCACATTCTCCTTTCTCTTAGTTTTTGGTCTCCCTAAATAAGGGTCGGGTCAAAAAACCTGTCTCGTCATTCTTTGTCTGAAAATACTTCGTGTTTCCAGTCAAAGAGGGGCAGCTGTAGACATGTAATTTTCGACCCTCCCCAAAATTTTACACATAGCGTAAATAGTTAGTTTAGGTCTACTATCACTATTTTAACTAGTTTTGACCCTTTTTACTTTATTTTATCACAAAAAGAAAAATTACAAAAAATATTTTTCTTTTATTAGCTAATTAATATTTTATCTAGTTACTTTTGGTTTGTGTACCTTTCATAAAATTAAAAAAATACAAAAATAGTACCTTATTTTTATCTTTATATAATCTTGAAAATACAAAAAAAAATTTCACGTTTTAATATAGTTTAGTTTAATTAATTAGAATTAGTTTTTGCATTGTGTAGTATTTTTATCTTATATTAAAGAGAGAGAACTAATGTTTTGGACCACAATTCTTACAGTCTTAAAGCCCAATTTTAGGACCCAATTCGGACTTAGCCTATAAATCCAAGCCCAATATCCAATACCCATTAAGCTAACCCTAGAGACCCTTCTAGACTCTTCTTCTTAACATAATAAAAAACCTAGACTACACAAAAAACATGGCATCAGCCGTTTCTCATGATCTTAAACCAAAAAAAAAACCCTAAGACCATAATCTTCCTCAACCTAACACACCTAGAACCCTAAGCTAGCTTCTGAACGACACACAGCAACCCCTCCATCAACGACCCTTGCCAGAACCGTCGCCGCCTCAACTGCACCCTCACAGCCGTCCACCACCATAACAGCACCCCCTTCCCTCTTTTTCTTCTTCTTCTTCACACCACCGAGCGTCAACCACCATCAGCCGCAACACAAAAAAAAACCTGAGAGAAGACAGCCGAAACCCACCCCTGGTTTTCCAAAATCTTCAGCAGTCGACCACCATCTCCATCTACACTCTGATAACCTTCGAACAACACCCCTTCATCTTCCTCTATATACCTAAAGAAGACAGCCGCACAGCACCACGTTCTTCTACTAAGCTGCGTTGGATCTGAGATGTTGGAAACGGTTTGAGGTCGTCGTTCAGTTGCCGATTCGAGATTTACCATTGGTTCGCTGTCTCGGTTTCGTTCTTGTTGCTGTGTAGCTGATTCAGTTTGATTTATTTTTTATTTTTGTACTCGCTCGAAGAGATTCCGGGCACAATTAATTAAAGATTCTCATTCACACGACGATGAATATTTTGAAGCTCTGGCAATGATGTTGATATTGGTGACAAACAGAATGGAAAAAATGCGTGTGAAATATCAATGTGTTGTATTTAAACCTTTCAATAGTGAGATCTTGAATGCAGTATTTACCATAATTCACAAGGGTTGAAGATTATGGAAAGAGAGCTTGAAATCTCAGTAGCTTTTGGCTGAGTTTGAAGCGATTCACCAAGATGAAAAAAGTTCAAAGTTCATGCGTTTGAAGAATTCCTGAAATTTACTTGGGTAACTTTTCTAAATGCCACAGTTATGAGGTTAGACTTTTTGCCACACATTTTGATTGGTTAAGGTGTATTATTAGATTGAATGTAGTTATTTCCTCCTTAAACTTATTGTAGGATCTGCCGAGTAAAATGATGTTGGGGGAGTAGTTCTCTGTTTTATATACATTTCCCTTTCTTTGAAGGTTCTATTAATTTAATTTGGATGCTTGTGAAGAAATATTCATTGTTAGAGCAAAATAACTTGAATGTGCTTGTGTCACTTATAAATATGAAAGGGTACTTAACTACCCAAGACAAATAATATAACAAAAAAAAGGAAAATATACTAGTATGACCTTGCAATAATCTCAAAATTATTTTAGGAAGTGAATAATGAACCTCGTAGCTCACTTTTGGCGCGTTTAAAAATAAACCATCATGATTGTGTACACGTTCGTGTGGCATAATTATGATTCTAAAAACAAAATCGGAGTATGCGTTTGCGCAACTTCTACTAAACTTTCTTAATACTAATAAAGCGTCATTAATTGTGGATACGTACGCGTGACATGATTCTTGACGCGCCGAACAAATGGGTACACGTGCGCGTGACCTGTTCCAAGATAATTTCTTAATTAAAAGAGGTGAATGCACATAGGTTCTAAAATAAGTAATTAGACAATTTAATTGAGCCAGGTATAATTAAAGCGATCGTGCTAAAACCACGTAATCCGGGAATGCCTAACACCTTCTCCCGGGTTAACAGAATTCCTTACCCGGATTTCTGTGTTTCGCGAACTGTATAACAGAGTCAAACTTCCTCGATTCGGGATTTTAAACCGGTGACTTGGGACACCATAAATTATCCCAAGTGGCGACTTTGAATTTGATATAATAATCCTGTTTCGGTTATTGTCACTTAAATTGGAAAAACTCCCTTATACCCCCTTTCGGGTAGAAAAGGAGGTGTGACATTGGTCAGCCCAAAAGACATCAGAAGAAACTCATAATGACCATATTGGGTCCTGAAAGCTGTCTTAAGAATGTCTGAGTCCCTAATCTTCAACTTGTGATACCCTGACCTGAGATCAATCTTGGAGAACACCCTCGCTCCCTGAAGTTGGTCAAATAGATCATCAATGCGCGGCAAAAGATACTTGCTCTTAATTGTGACTTTGTTCAACTGCCTGTAATCAATGCACATTCTCATAGTGCCATTCTTTTTCTTCACAAATAGAACAGGTGCACCCCAAGGTGACACATTAGGCCGAATAAACCCCTTATCAAGGAGTTCATGAAGATGCTCCTTTAATTCATTTAACTCTGCCGGTGCCATACGATACGGTGGAATAGAAATGGGCTGAGTGCCCGGCACCAAATCAATACCGAAGTCAATATCTTTGTCCGGTGGCATACCCGACAGGTCTACAGGAAACACATCCAGAAAATCTCTCACCACCGGAACTGAATCAATAGAAGGAGTCTCTGCACTAACATCCCTCACAAAGGCCAAATAAGAATGACACCCCTTCCCAACCATCCGCTGGGCCTTCAAGAATGAAATTACTATATTGGGAACATAGTCTAATGAACCCTGCCACTCTATGCGTGGCAACCCCAGCATAGCCAACGTCACAGTCTTAGCATGACAATCTAGAACAGCATGGCAAGGAGACAACCAGTCCATACCCAAAATCACATCAAAATCAACCATACTGAGCAGTAAAAGGTCTACTCAGGTCTCCAAACCCCCAATAGCCATAACACAAGACCGATATACATGGTCCACAATAATAGTATCGCCCACAGAAGTAGATACATGAACAGATGAAACAAGAGACTCGCGGGGCGTATCCAAATAATGAGCAAAATATGACGACACATATGAAAAAGTGGAACCATGATCGAATAATACAGAGGCATCCCTATGGCAAACTGAGATAATACCTGTGATCACCGCATCTGAAGCAATGGCATCTCGTCCGGCAGGGAGTGCATAGAAACGGGCGTGACCGCCACCTGACGGCCTCCCCCTCTAAGGCGACCCCTAGTTGATTGACCTCCACCACAAGCTGGCTGGGCGGGTGGTGAAGTAACTGGTGCTAAAGTCGAAGGTTGGCCCCTCTGTTAAGATGAACCTCCCATAAGACGGGGACAGAACCTCTTGATATGACCCCAATCTCCACACTCAAAGCAACCTCTCTCTGCAAATGGCGGTGGGGACTGAAGGGAGCCCGAGCACCGGGATACCCACTAGAAGGACCGGGCATAGATGAACCCTGAGTTGATGGTGCATGAGACGAACTCTGAGCTGGAAGGGCATTGAGAGATGAGTGGCCCTGATGTGAATTGTGAGAACCATCGCCAGATGATACGCCACGGTGAGCTGGATGAGCCGTCTGAGCATGCCTGAAGGGACAGCCCTTACCGTGGTGAAACGACCTCCTGAAGGAACACCACCAAAACTACCGGATCCACGAGGCATCTTTGCCTCCCTCTCTACACGCTCCTGGCGGCGAACTAACTCTATATCCAGAGCAATGTCAACAACCTCCACAAAAGAACCGCCAGACACCCTTTCTCTAGTCAGAAGGATCTGTAGCTGATAAGTGAGGGCATCAATGAACCTTCTGATCCTCTCCCTATCTCTGGGAACCAGCCAGATAGCATGACGGGCAAACTCAGAGAATCTCATATCATAATGCGTCATAGTCATATCATCCTCACGCAACTGCTCGAACTGCCTGCGCAGCTCCTCTCTGCAGAACTGCGGCACATACTTCTCCAAGAAGAGAATGGAGAACTACTTCCATGTAAGGGGCGCTGCACCAACAGGCCTACTCCTGTCATAAGCCTCCCAACAAGTGAAGGCATCTCCAAAGAATTGAAAAGTAGTGAACGAGACCCCACTAGTATCCAAAATACCCGTTGTACGGAGAATCCTCTGACACTTATCCAAGAAATCCTGGGCATCATCGCCCTCTGCACCACTGAAAGCCGGAGGCTGAAATCTACCAAACCTCTCCAATCTACTCTACTCATCCTCAAGCATGGCAGGAACCACATAGTCCTGAGCAGCTGCAACCGGCTGAGCTGGCGGTGCCCCTGGTGTCTGAAGTCTCTGAACAACTTTCTCGGGTGTGCGGGCGACGGGAGTCTGAGTGCCTCCCTCGGCCTAGGAAGTGTCTGTTGTACTAGAAACAGAGACCGCCTGAGCTGAGCTAAGGTCTCCTGAAGAATTGGAATCAGGAAGGGCACAGTTGGTGCCTGAGCTGGTCCCGCCGGTGCATCCACAACTAGGACCTGATCTTGAATTGGGGCAACAGGTGGATCTGCAGGTGCTGCCCTAGCTGTTGTGCGTGCTACACCCCTGCCTCTACCACGGCCTCGACCGCGACCTCAGCCTCTCGCGGCCCCAACTGGTAGTACTGGTAGTTCTCTGTCCTGATTAGTAGCACGTGTCCTCACCATCTATGAGAGAATAGAATAACAGAAGTTTGGTTACGAGAATCAACAGATTCGCACGATAAGAATTGAAGAATGTGAAGTTTCCTAAGGGTTCCGCAACCTCTCGAAGATAAGTACAGATGTCTCTGTACTGATCCGCAAGACTCTACTAAACCCGCTCATGACTCGTGAGACCTATGTAACCTAGGCTCTAATACCACCTTGTCACGATCCTAAACTCAAACCTGTCGTGATGGAGCCTATCAATAGTACTAGGCCAGCCGACTTCCACAATACTACAATAATTCATTAAAAGCTATGCCAAAAGACATCATGTTTAGCAGAATTTCATAAAAGAAAACAAGGGTTGAACTTAAAATAGAAGTGCGGAAAGTAAAGCCCCAAACATCGGGGTGTCATTGAGTCATGAGCCACAACTACAAACTATTCTGATAACAACAAGACTAACATAGTCTGGGAAAAATCCAAAATACAACTACGGGGAAGATAGAGAAGAAGAAAGGTTGCGGTCGCCAGGCAGCTACCTTACTGTCTCCAGTGATCAGCAACAGAAGAATAATCAGCAGCCGCTATCGTGGCCAGAGATACTTGGATCTGCACACAAGGTGCTGGGGTAACGTGAGTAGACCAACTCAGTAAGTACAAGTCCAAACTATGGACTGATAGGTAGTGACGAACTTAACCTCAACAGGTAAACAGAAGTAAATTGTGCAGAAAAGTAGGCATGCTTTCAATTCAAATATACAGCCCAAGCACTAAAGTAAATACAGATCTGAACAATGTGAGGTATAAAACATCAGCTAATATCTACATGCCAATGCACAAAATGTATGAAATGCACCATGTACTTCCACTCTCAAGTGCTTAACCACACGGTACTATATATGGCCATCCGGCCCAGGGAAGATCCATCCCGGAATATATACACATCACTGAAAACAATCACTCAGTACCGAGGAAGGCCATTCCAGCCCTGTGGAGAAGCTCCATCTCCAGGTATCAATGCTTCGGACAAGATCCATGTCCAGGGATGATCCATCCCTCAATAATATCATTCGCGCCCACTGTGGGTGTGCAGACTCCGGAGGGGATCCTAAGGCCTAAGCGCTATCATAATCAATATAACTGTTGCGGCGTGCAGCCCGTCTCCATAACTATCACTCATAATCAGACTCTCGGCCTCACTCAGTCATTAACCTCTCCAGTCTCACCCCGGGCTCACAATGTCATGAAAATAACTCGGAACAATGATATGATGAATCAATAATTAACCGAGACTGAGATATGATATAGAAATGCATGATCATGGCTGAGTATAGAACATAAAGCGAAAACTAGTGAGATGACAGCAAGAAACGACCGCTTAAGATCTAAACAATACCGGCACAAAGCCTAAACATGATATCCAGCATGACTTACAGCTCAACTACGTTATCACATGATGAAAACATGGATATCAACAGGGTAGAGTCACTAAACGGTGCCATGGAATCACCCAGGCCACAATTCTCACGGTGCACACCCGCAGACCCGTCACTTGGCATGTGCGTCACCTCAGTACTAATCACATAACACATAGTTCAGGGTTTCGAACCCTTAGAACCAATTTTGGAAGCGTTACTTACCTCAAACCAAGCCAAAATCCTACTCCGCGATGCCTTTGCCTCTCAAATCGGCCTCCAAATGTCCCGAATCTAGTCATAAGCAATACAATACAATCAATATATGCCAAGGAACCAATTCCACAAGAAAAACTACTTAATCAGAGCGCAAGCAACTTACCTCATTGAAAAACCCTTGAATCCCCTCCAAAAGCTCCAAGGTCCTACTTGAAAATGGTGGAAATGAACAAAAATTCGCAAAGTCTTCTATTTATAGGTTCTTCCCAGGCTTTTCGCACCTGCGGCCAGAAATGCGCACCTGCGGTGCCGCTTCTGCGCAAAAACCTCCGCATCTGCGGAACTTCATTTAAATACCTGGGACCGCATATGCGCCTCATGACCGTATTTGCAACCATCGCAGGTGCGGAAACAACCTCGCACCTGCGCATCCACTCTCGCACCTGCACTTGCCTGCCCGCGTCTATGCCTCTCGCAGGTGCGGGAAACACTTCGCACATGCGCCTCCTGCTCAAGTCCCTTGTAGCCACATCTGCGGCTCCTTAGCCGCTCCTGCGGGCTCGCACCTGTGGCTCCCACTCCGCAGGTGCGGTTATGACGGCTGAGATCCAACTTCAACAACTCCTCCAATTTCCAAACTTGTTTCGTTAATCACCCCAAATCAACCCGAGGCCCTCAGGACCTCAAACGAACATACCAACATATCCCATAACATCATACAAACTTAGTCAAAGCTTCGAATCACCCAAAACAACATCAAAACACTAAATTACACTCGGATTCAAACCTAAGAACTTCTAAACTTCCGAATTTCTCAAACGATGTCGAAACCTATCCAACCACGTCCAAATGACCTCAAATTTTGCACACAAGTCAAAAATCACACCACGAACCTACTCCAACTTCCTAAAATCCGATCCGACCCCGATATCAAAATTTCCACTACCGACCAAAATTGCCAAAATTCAAACTTTCGCCAATTCAAGCCTAATTCTACCACGGCCTCCAAATCACATTCCGGACACGCTCCTAAGTCCAAAATCACCTAACGGAGCTAACAGAACCATCAAAATTCACATTCGAGATCGTTTATACATAAGTCAACTTCTAGTCAACTATCCCAACTTAAGCCTTCACAAAAGAGACTAAGTGTCTCAGTTCACTCCAAGACCACTTCAGATCCGAACCGACTGACGCGGTAAGACATAATACAGTTGAAGCACACAAATGAAGCAGAAAAATGGGCGAAGGGGGTTGTAACTCTCAAAACGATCGGCTGGATCGTTACAGCTTCGTTAACCCTTCAATTGCCTTTGTTAAATTTGCGAGTTGTTCTTCAACAGTTGAAGTGTCAGTCACCATTGCTTGGATAATCATTGTGGATGGTGGAGCAAAGCATGGATTTTCTCTTACACCATACTTTGAGTGGAACAACTCACGTGGAGTGCTTGGAGCAGATCGAGTGATCAAGATATCATCATCATCCCGTGCGATAGCAACTAATGCAGACAACATTTGAAAGGCTTGTTGTCCCATCAAGTTTGCCTTGTTCCTAGTGATAGGTCCTACGCTTTCCATAGTAGCATGCAGCATGTTTTCCACATCAGATGAAAACTTGGAATCTGTAGCCTTAGCAGTAGTGAGTTTGAAGTTGATCTTATTAGGAGCCGTTTCTATGTTCTTGAAATTTGGTAATTTGAAGAGATGAGAGGTTAGAAATGGTCCCACTGGGCGTACCAGAAATTTGTAACAACAAATTTCCGCTTTGAGAAAAATAAATAATCAAGACTAGAAATTGTGTAACAAATGTAGTATTTGATTTCAATAAATGAAAGTGTTACAATCTCTATGGTATTCCTCTAATTCTTCTAGAATATAAACTATCTTGATGAGCTTGATTTTGATTTTGATTCAAGGGCTTGTAAAGCTTGGTCTTGAATCTCCATCTTGAACTTGGTCTTGGATTTGATCACGGACAAGTAATTTGATCTTGAACGCCTTGGTATTTGATTTGCCTTCGTTCTTGATCTTGAACTTGAACTTGAACTTGTAGCTTGTAGAGAAATTTGCAGCGTTTGATCCACGAGCTCTCTGCTTGCTTCTTGTTATCACTTCTGGTGTCTTCTAACTTTATGAAAACCTCTATTTATAGTTGTAGGGAGTGATATGGCTCTACGATTTGATTGGTCCATTTGAACTGACCAATACCATCCAGACATTTGGCACAACTCTATTGGTTGTTGATTTGACTTAGTATGCCACCCTCTCTTGACACATGGTGTGATTTCATTGGATCATTTTTAAATTTTTTAAATCTTTTATCTGGATCCTTTTTAAATATTTTAACAAAGTTCTCATGCTTTTTACAATTTTTTTCTTAAAAGAGGTGTTAGATGGAATTCCATAGAGATGTTATTTATTGTATTAGAGGTAGATGATGAAAAAAATAATTATTTCTCTCTTCTCGATACTTAACTTTTATGGGCAGCCTACGATTTCACCTCTTGTTGACTTTCTCAGGTTCTCGCTTTCCTCCTCCTTATGTAATGTGTCAAGAATAAATTATGGGCACAATATAATCTCAGGGTTTAACAATAGCCTCTTATAACTTTCCATTTAACTTTATGAAAGCATAGCCACAATCACGATTCCCCTATCTCCTTTCACAGATAATATTACTCACAAAAGCTGCAATGGGTAGGAAGGGTAATTAATTTGGTGGGTAGAAAAACTAAGGGACATGTAAGGGTAATTAGTTTAGTTTTTGTGGGTAAATCTATAAAACTCCCCTAATTAAATGGACTAGCCCAACACATGTATAATTAACCCAATTTATTAGTCACAATATTAGTTTGGACTAATGTGTTGAATTTAATATGGTCCAAATTATTTTATGAATTTAAATCCAATAAATTTAATTGCTTATATCCGTACCCAGTCAAACAGGTTGACATAAATTGAAACCGATGGAGTATAAGTTTTGAAGCATTCCTGAAAAAGAGTACAAACATTAACATTCATTTTCTCCAACAGTTAGTGTTTATTTTTTTCCTCATTCATTCTTTCATTTCTCTTTTTTTATTATTCACCATGTATCATTAATGTCGTGACTCAAAATCTTCTACCAGTTTCTAGAAATTTTTCACATGCTAACAACTAATTTTCATATATTCCTTTATTTCTATTTTTTGTATTATGACTATTTTATTCATATTAACATCCAGCCTCGTTGCACCTATGGTCTCGACACGGTCAAGTGGGGGAGTTTAGAAGGCACCAACATTTTATTATTACTAGTACGCGCGTACCCATATTACGATCAAAATCTTTATAAAAATCACATAAATATTACTAAAAATATTTTGATATAGAATTTAAACTAAAGGCAATAGTTAACTTCCTAAAATTATGAATGTTAATTAGTTTAACTAATTCTATAAGAAAAGAAACGTCACCTCACAAAGTCCTGATATCTTATTTATTTCAATATATGGGTTTTGTATTTAGTTTAAAAGCTTATAATAAGCACAATATGTTAATTTGTATTAGCATAACTCACAACAGTATGTAAGTAAGTCTATAACCTCTAAACTTCTTTATACGAAACAACTTAAAAGATTAAGCTGAATGTAACATACTTGTATTATTCTATAAAAAATGAACAACAAAGAGGATATCACAATTATATAAGGAACCATGAATATACTATAGTTTTATCTATATCATTATTAATAATTTTATAATTTTGTATGTATAATATTTTGAAGAAATAGTACATCATTGAAGGGTAATATGATCTATCAACGTTACAAAAAGATATGTTCATCCGTAAATAGTTGTTTGTGTTATAATATTTTTGCTTTTGGTGACAAAGACACATTAACTATAATTTTGTAAAGAAGCAAGGATGGTTCGTTTCTTACATTGAATTATATAAATTTGGCACTTTCCCAAAAAAAAAAAAAAATTTAAATTATGTGTTCAATATAAAAACATAACATTCTTAAAAATTAAAATGTTAGGAGTAATTAAAAAGGTAAATAAACAATTCATAAGTTTTTGTTTGATAAGTAGCAAAGTTGCCGAAAATTTGGAATTGCAAATAATTGATGCCTTCTTGAAAAGATTCTGTTCTCCTNATTTGATTCCTTCTTGAAAATATTTTTCTCATTTATTTATGGTAGGAATTTTAGGGTATCATTTTACCTTTTATTATTTATAATTTGTGAATATTTTTCTTTTAACCGTGTAAATCAAAGTGTATTTCATAATTTATTTTACATTTCTTTTTTATATAAATTTGGAATTGCTAAATACTCTAAAGAAAACTATGTTCCTTTTTAAAAAGATAATTTTCTTTTTTATTTACATTTAGGACACTTTTTTTTTAAAAAAATATTTCAAAGAAATCAAATTTTAATTAAAAAAATTTGTTAGAGGCCATTGGCTACCGCTTGGTTGTTAGAAACGGGCATATTTCAAAGGCAAAAGTAGATACAGTTTCTTTCTCGTGCATTTTGAAGGAATTATAATTTAATTCAAATTAGTTTTTTCCCTTAAATTTAGGAGTACGCTTTTAATGGGAAAAAGGATCTAAAAAAGTCAAAGTTGTTTATCTATAGAAAATTTTTATTTGATTTTACAATCGTACATATTAGGAGAATAATTAAATTACAACTTTATCTAATATAAAAACTACTATTAAAGGGTAAAAAAGACGAACAACATTTCGCTAAGGGCCTTCGTGCTTTTAATATAGTATAGATATAAATACTCTACTAAGTATGCAATATGCGTACACTTATACCAGTTTTCTAGCATAAAAGAGTGGAGTATATTTTTTCAAATGATAATCAACGTAACACCAAAAAAATTTATTAATGGTAGATTAGCATAGAAGAAAGGAAGTTCCTAAATCTTCTTGTCATTAGCTATAGTACTAACACAAAAGAAGAAGAAAATAATTAAAGGCAAAGCCGTGAACGACAAAGACATAACAAAGAGCCAATGGGATATCCAAAATATCACATTCAACTCCATAGATATCTTCCTCACACTTTGAATGTTAATAAGTATGGTATAAGTAATAGGGAGCAAAGTTCGATCTCACCATCGCACATTCTAATTAAAAAGAAATTCAAATTCAGGAAAAAAAATAATGAACCAAGAAAAATACTAAAGATGGAAGGGAGAAAACCTTTAGAGCGAAACGTTCTGAAAAATTTCAAAAAAGTTAACTATCTGCAATGGAATTCCATTTTCAATTGTATATTTAGGAATTCAAGTATAAAGAGTAGAAAAAATAATTAAAGTAAAAGAATATGCCATTTAATTATAATTAAAGTATAAAGGGTTATATACACATATTTTTTACACTAATTAATTAGAGTAAATTGTCCTTGTTTGCTTCTTTGTTGAACTATTGGCCTTTTAATACTATCACAGTAGAATGCTCCTCTGCTGTAAGGAACTCTTTTTAGTCAGTAAAATATATTGGGCAGGAAAGTTTGAGTCTTAAGAAAATGATCATTATAAATGTTTTGACACCGCCATACCTTTTTTATGCAATTTGTGATGTGTCTGTTGGGTTTGTTATTTAATAAATAATAACAAAAGAGGTGTGAATGAGAAATGGTGGGAAAAGAAATGGAGGGATGACCCGCGACCCGGTCCGGTCTAGCCCATTTTTCTTTCCTGGATTAATTTAAATTCGTTATAAATTTCCCGCAAAAATTTCCAACAGCCATGACTGTTCTGAAAGGTTGCAAACCTCTTCAGAGGGTCACACCTGTTCCAACAGTCATGACTATTCTGAAAGGTTGCAAACCTCTTCAGAAACATCACCAAGTTGGTTATAAATAGACCTTCAAATCCCAGAATATTTATTTACGAAATTTTCTGAATCTTCTTCTTCTTCTTCTGCACAAAATATTCCAGTGTGTTTTACGACCATCGAGTGGTTCGCCGATCACCAGAGTTTTAGGTACCGATACACTGGTGAGTTGTATCGTTCTATCCTGGGAGGATATATTCCAAAACCTCGGGTACTTGAGGGGAATAATTTCCTTAAGGACACACTGTGTATTCAGTGGGCTCGATTTGTTCCTATAACGTTTTTCCAGAATTTATTTTGAAGAAGTTTACTGTTTTCGGAATTTAATTTCTACTAACTTTCTGTTTCTGTTTTCAGAAAGATTATTATTTAATTTACAGCAATACAGATAAATAACAATCTTAAGAAAATTATTAAATTATATTCTGTATTCTGTCTGAATTTTATTATTCTGATTTGAAGATATAAAAACTTCATCAGAGTATTGAAATTCAGAAAACGATTTGAAGAACATAAAAACTTCATCGTTTTTTCTGTAAAACAGTATATAAAAACTTCAGTTGTTTTTATTACGTACTGTTTATTAATTACAGTATTATTTACTGTTTTGGTTTTGCCATTAATTGATCTCTTCTGTTGTTCATTGTAAGAAATGGCAAATGAGAATGGAATTCCTTCTGCGACTGTTGGTGCAAATGACGATAGCCTCGTCAAGCCGCACTGCTGTTCCTCCGGCCGAGAAACCGGGAAAGTCGTAACGTTTAGATACAATTGTTTAGTAAACAATGACATACGAGATTTGACCAAATAATATTGTCAAATGGTTTCAAAATTAATGAGTGTAAACAAATGTGTTTACGTTAAGAATACTTCAAATCATATAGTCATTATTTGATTATATATGATATGTTGATGAAATATTTAAAATGTGGGGGCTTTTAGCTTATGCATGACAAAAGCCAATTGTAGACGTAATGTCTAAATTATATAATTTTTGAACTCCATTGATATAGTAGTTGGTAAAATCATCAGTTGTTTAGTCTTAATAAAGACTAGTTGATGAAACTACTAATTCGGAAGTTGGTCACATGCCTTTCTCGAAAGGTCATTTTCTTTATTGAAAATTTATATTGTTTAGTTCTTTTATGAAATAATGTCACTTTGAAGGTTGTGACTTTTCATAGAAAGATATATCTGTATAGACATGACCGTTTATGAACGAATATATTAATACGTTGGTCTATAATGAGGTGATCTAACCGATGAACATGACCAAAATCCATTGCAAGTTGGATTTGTTTCATGAATGGAGGTGCTATAATTTGCATATCATATAGACATATGAATGAATAGCATACAAATGCTTGAAAATGGCGGAATGATTACGAAATGTGTTATATATTAAAAGGTTGTGGCCACAACTAATGCCAATCATTCCAGCTGTTGTTATAATTACTACATTAAGTATAGTCAATAATCTGATATGCAATCGAAAATCGAGACATATTAGTCTACAACATAAGGAAGTTTGCATTGAACGTTCATGACAATGAAACGAGTTTTGAAGTATTTGAAATATACTCCACATTATGCTTTGCACTACAATAAGTATCCCACGATAATAGAGGGGTATAGTGATGCAAATTAGATCACCGGTTCAACCGATTCTAAACAGTCGGTGGATGAGCGATGTCTTGGAAATCGTCCAAACAAATGTGCATTGACCGCTCTACAGTGGAGGCTGAGTTTATAGCCTTAGACAAGGCCGGTGAAGAAGCTGAATGGCTCCGGAATTTCTTGGAAGATATTCCATTTTGGCCCAAACCTTTGGCACCTATATGTATACATTGTGATAGTCAAGCGGCAATAGGTAGGGCAGGGAGCGTTATGTATAACGAAAAATCTCGTCATATTCGATGGAGACACAATACCGTTAGACAACTACTCTCTAGTGGTGTTATCACAATTGACTATGTAAAGTCAAGAGATAACGTGTCGGATCCACTTACAAAAGGCCTATCTAGAGAGGCAGTTGAAAGATCATCAAAGGGAATGGGGTTAAAGGCCTAGGACAAGTCATCATGGCGGTAACTCTACCTAGCAGACTGGAGATCCCAAGAGCTAGGTTCAAAGAGATCAAACAAAGTTATGAATGACGGTTCAACATTGTCAACTAACTCAACCCATTCTCGTGATGAAGACAATGTTCAAAAAATGAGGTAAAGCATTAAGGCTTTTTTGATGAGTCAATAAAGCTTAAAGCTTTTTAATGATTTGCTAAGTCTGGCAGGATATGACCAGATAGTGTGTCTTTAGGATTACACGTTTAGAAATCACCTATGTGAGTGTGAAGTGTAAGCCGCTTCAAGGAGAATGAAAGTAAAGGCCCATTCTCTAAGCACTCATGAAACCAGACGGTGTTCATGGCTGAAACGAACACAACCGTGAGAACCATAGATGGTTAAGGATTGATTGTGTGACTTATGTTGTCTAGGTATACAACAAAGCTCGACGGTTCAAAGATATCAAATCTACCAATTGACCGAGTATATCCGATATAAGTTCACTACAGAAAGTTCAAAGGGAAGCCTACTTATCCAGAGGCAATCAATTCTTGCTTGTAAAACACACACACGTCCGTGCATTCCTTTGAGTTTATAGCCATTCCCCATTCATGTGGGGGACTGTTGGGTTTGTTATTTAATAAATAATAACAAAAGAGGTGTGAATGGAAAATGATGGGAAAAGAAATGGAGGGATGACCCGCGACCCTGTCCGGTCTAGCCCGTTTGTCTTTCCCGGATTAATTTAAATTCGTTTTAAATTTCCCGCAAAAATTTCCAACAGCCATGATTGTTCTGAAAGGTTGCAAACCTCTTCAGAGGGTCACACCTGTTCCAACAGCCATGAATGTTCTGAAAGGTTGCAAACCTCTTTAGAGGTCACACCTGTTCCAACAGTCATGACTATTCTGAAAGGTTGCAAACCTCTTCAGAAACATCACCAAGTTGGCTTAAATAGACCTTCAAATCCCAGAATATTTACTTACGAAATTTTCTAAATCTTCTTCTTCTTCTTCTGCACAAAATATTCCAGTGTGTTTTACGACCATCGAGTGGTTCGCCAATCACCAGAGTTTTAGGTGCCGATACACTGGTGAGTTAAATCGTTCTATCCTGGGAGGATATATTCCAAAACCTCGGGTACTTGAGGGGAATAATTTCCTTAAGGACACACTGTGTATTCAGTGGGCTCGATTTGTTCCTATAACGTTTTTACAGAATTTATTTTGAAGAAGTTTACTGTTTTCGAAATTTAATTTCTACTAATTTTCTGTTTCCGTTTTCAGAAAGATTATTATTTAATTTATAGCTTACAGATAAATAACAGTGCCCACATGGAGGCTTGCATCAGGAGTTTTGTGTGATAAGAAAGTGCCACCGATACTCAAAGGCAAGTATTATATAGTTGTGGTTAGACCGGTCATGTTGTATGGGGCAGAGTGTTGGCCGGTTAAGAACTCCCATATTTAGAGGATGAAGGTAGCAGAGATGAGGATGCTGAGGTGGATGTGCGGGCACACTAGGATAGACAAGATTAGGAATGAAGATATTCGGAAGAAGGTGGGCGTGGCCCCTGTGGATGACAAGATGCGGGAAGCGCGGCTCAGATGGTTTGGGCACGTGCGGAGGAGAAGCCTTGATGCTCCGGTGAGGAGGTGTGAGTGGTTGGTCGTGGTGGGTATGAGAAGAGGTAAAGGGCGGCCTAAGAAGTATTGGGGAGAGGTGATTAGGCAGGACATGGTACGACTGCAGATTTCCGAGGACATGACCCTTGATAGGAAGCTCTGGAGGTCAAGCATTAGGGTTGTAGGTTAGGGGTAGTAGAGCTTTCCTTACTTCATACCCGAGGTGAGGCGGGGTTGGATTAGGGTTGATTTTAGATGGCTTGTAGTTTATGTTGACTCCACACTATCCTTGCTGTTTATCTTAGCCCCGGGCCTTAGATACTGGTTACTGTTATTGCATGTCATTTATCTTTTGGTTGTTATGCTTCTGTTACTATTACGGTTTCTACTGGAGTTACTAATGAATTGTCTTTTCTTGTTTTTATTTCCGTCTTTCTGAGCTGAGGGTCTATCGGAAACAGCCTCTCTGCCCCCGATAGGGGTAAGGTCTGCGTATACATTACCCTCCCCAGACCCCACTTTGTGAGATTTTACTGGGTAGTTGTTGTTGTTGTTGTAGTTGATGTGCCCATATGTCTTTTTTTCCTTCTAACATTGATTAAGTTGAACCTTCTCATTGCACTTGAATACGACCAAGCAAAGACTAAAACGAAAAATAGTGGCAATCCAACTAAAGAATTGTGGACTTCCGATAACAAAGACAACCGCAATACACATTTGGTGATAAGTCAAAGTCGAATTACGCTAGTAATTCATAGATAACTGCACAAGAAATACGCACACCCAATTTTTAAACCTTTCTTCTTGAATTTTTAAGGATTAAAAAGTAAAAACCTTGGCCACTGCTATGACTTCAGTACAAACCAAGATTAAGCAACAAATCTGTAGTTGGTAAGCCAAGAAACTACAAGAAGAAAAAGAAAAATGGGCTACCTGACCATTTTGCTCGAACTTGAAGAACCAAAATGAAGAAGAGATACAAATTGCAACCAAGTCCATTCCCTTCGCCTACCATTAGAAATCTTCTTACGTTTTTCTCTTTATTTCCCCTCCTATTCAACACATAATTTTTAATAGCTTCAGCAATATTTTCAACAAATACAAAAGGAAAAAAAATACAAGATTACTCTCCTTTTCAAATTACACTCTTCTTCATGCTATTCATATCTCCATTCTTACTTCTCTAATTTTTCTGCATATTATCATACTTGTCCTCTAAAAATTTGACATTCCCAGGAAATACTTTTTCCTTGATTAGCTCCTCCTCCCATTTCCATCACTTTCTCTATAAATAGAAAAGACATCAGCACAGAGAAAAAGAAAACAGTGGAGCGCCACCATACAGGCACACCAGAGGAAATAAAAAACGCACAGAATCATATCCAAAGATGGAATTTCGAGTATCATTCATTGTATTAGAACCATAAAGGTACTCATAAAACACATTGATATTGCAGTAAAGGGCAAAATATAAATGAACCTAATTTGCTGACATTGTTTGAACCATTGTGAGAACCGAAAGTCACTCATCAGCACGCTCGCTTGAAATGGTGTCACTGGCAGGTTATTGGTAGTGTGCTTGTATGCTTTGGAGGGTCTGAGGATGAATGGAGAATTATTAGGAGAAGATAGTTGGAAAAATCAAACGGCTATCCCATGTCATGAACTGAAGAAAGGCTAGGAAATTTACCTTGGGAGGAGGATCTGACCTTTGAGAGAAGACTCGCTCAGAACGTGGGGTGTGTTAAAGGAAACAAAATGGCTATGTGGACTATTGTTGTCAAAGGGCAAAACTAAAGAGCAAATTTTATTTGTAGCCGGCCGGTGGAAACTACTATGCGATATTGGTTAACAATAACGGCCGCCGACCGAATTTGTCGAGCATGAATGTGGCTACGAGGATGAAACTGTTTTGACGAATCCGATAGCTACGGTGAGCAACTTGTCATGATCGGATTTAATCCCTGCTTTTCCTAAAATTGTCGGACTATACAAAACGACATCATCGATTTCACTTGCTTGCTGGAAAAAATGAATTCTGACGCCGGTGAGTAGTATGTGACGGGCGGACGACGTTGAGAAGAAGATCAATTCGCACCATACGTTGCCGCCTTTTGGGCGTTTGGGTATTTCAGCTATGTCGTTCGTTGCACCGTTCCGATATGCCGGCGGCTTCTTTAATATCGGCGAGTCGTAACTAAGCTTCTTCTAATGAATCAGAGGTTTTGTTCAAAACTCGCTTTGCATCCCGAGTCGACCCTGCATTACGAGCCAACGGGGTGACTTAGGCATGGCGAGTACATTTTACTACATCACTACGTAGTAAAATGCATGATACACTTTATATATACATAATTTATAAATCGTAGAACAATCTATAAACTTTGGATACACAAAAGCACTCGGGATACATTAATAATATATTATGGATACATTGCAAGATGCACGATACACTCTATATACAAATTTTATGCAATGTGTATACTAAATTTGACTGTCACTATACAAAAAATATACTAAAATAGACTGTCTCTATACATTTATATACAATAGACTGTCACTATACAAAATATATACAAAATAGACTGCCACTATATAATTTAGATACAATAGACAGTCACCATACAAAATAGACTGTCACTATACAAAATATATACTAAATAGATTGTTACTATACAAAAAATATACAAAATAGATTGTACTATATAAAAAATATACAAAATAGACTGTCACTATACAAAAAATATACAAAATAGACATTTTGGTATATTAGATGTAATATGTTTGGGCCGAAGGGCCATTTCGTGTCAGTGGAAAAAAACATGGGCTATTAAAATTTTGATGGGCTATAGAGGGTAGTTTTCTAAGAACTAAACTACTATTGGGCTTAATGTTTTGGGACATTAAGTAGTATTTATTATTGAAGAATTTTCAAAAATCACTATTGTTTAGTGGCTATTAACTTCTTATAGCTACCATATACATAATTACTTCCTATAGCTACTATTCAGTTGTTACGGTAGTGTATTCGCAGCAAAAAATGCCTAAAATCAGGGTAGTCCAGCTGTATGCACATGTATTCGCGCCATGTATTCATGAATACAGCAACAAAAAGCGCCTAAAATCAGGCAAGTCCAGCTGTACGCGCATGTATTTACATGTATTCGCGCTGCTGTATTCATGAATACAGTAGTAAAAAACACCTAAAATCAGGGTAGTCCAGCTGTACGCGCATGTATTGACATGTATTCGCGCCATGTATTCATGAATACAGCAACAAAAAGCGCCTAAAATCAAGGCAGTGCAGCTATACGTGCATGTATTCACATGTATTCGCGCTGCTGTATTCATGAATACAACAGTAAAAAACGCCTAAAAGCAAGGCAGTCCAGTTGTATGCGCATGTATTCACATGTATTCGCACCATATATTCATGAATACAGTAACGACAATCACCTTAAAATAGCCATATCCAATTGTCTAAGAGAGAGGAAAAACATAAATAGCTTATTTCATACCTCAATGGTAGTATATACCATAAATACTTATTTTGCTATAAAATATAAAAGGTAGCTACAGAAAATAATATTTAAAAATAATTTTGATTTATGATAAATATGGTGTATACCTTTGCTATAGGAGGTAAAATTTTCTTTATTATTTTGAGTAGTGGGATAACAAAAATAAATGAATTGAAAGAGTGAAATAACAGAAACAATTCAAAAAAACCAGGGAAAAAATAAATATGAAAGCTGGCCATAGAGGGACGGGCAAATTCTCAACTTTCTCTCTCTCTCTAATATATATATATATATATATATATATATATATATATATATATATATATATATATATATATTAGT
>NW_017671134.1:46508-53662 GCF_001879085.1 Nicotiana attenuata
TATATTAGTTCCATCAATCGATCATATATCACAATAAATTATTAAAGGTTCATGTTAAGAATATATATAAACAAGTTACATTTGTAACGGTTAAAAGAAGGGGAAAATGTGACAAAAATTAGAGATAAAATATGTCGTAAGACTATTTTGTTTTAATCAGAGCGGAGCATTGTTTTATTGGTTGGTGAGATAGAAATGTGGAGGAGGGGACTTAATACCTTACCCTCCAGTTGAATTTGTGAGGTTAGTACTCTAATCCTCAACCTATTATGTGTAATTATCGTTCATTGTGAGACTAAAGGAAAAAGCAGTTCAACTGCATCTCTATCTGCTCATGGTGGATCATAGCATATTACAGCTGCCTTCAATTGCATGATCCGAAAAGATGCTAGTTCCCACTTGTGTAGTTGCATCATTCCCCTGACCTGTTTAGGGAGATCTTCACACATTATGCAGATACAGAGGTGGAGCCAGGATTTTAAATTTATGGGTTCGGGATTCTAATCGTTAAAAGTTACTGGGTTCTAAATTAATCATTTATACATATTCAATGCATTTCTAAGACAAACACAGGGTTCGAATCAAAGTTACTGAGTACGGCCGAACCCGGTCCCAACTCTC
This sequence comes from Nicotiana attenuata, assembly GCF_001879085.1. NCBI lineage: Eukaryota > Viridiplantae > Streptophyta > Magnoliopsida > Solanales > Solanaceae > Nicotiana > Nicotiana attenuata. Next base: position 47,130 of record NW_017671134.1, read on the forward strand.
TAACTCCGCCACTGTGTAGATATGTTGCTGCCGATGTGTGTGGCTCAATGATGCTAGTTTGTCTGCTACTTACTTGCTTCTCTGAAGCAATTTTGAACTGTTAGTTCCCTTTCATTGACTATCTTTTTTATTTCTTCAACAATCTATAGTATCCTCTATTTTCATGTTGTTTCTATTTTTCCTATGATTTCCGTGGTGATACTAATATTGTCTCCTTTTGTCTTTTTGTTTTCTTGAGCAGGGGTCTTTCGGAAACAGTCTCTCTACTCCTTCGGGGTAGGGGTAAGGTCTGCGTACACACTACCCTCCCCAGATCCCACTAGTGCGATTTACTAGGTGTTGTGTTTGACTCAAAAGTTGTTTAACACTTTTTAAGCAAATCAATCAAATAGATGAAGGGGTAAATCCTAGTTAAAGATAATTAACTCTAGATCCGAGACAAATAATATGAGTAGAAAAACATAGCCGAGTATAAATATTGGGCATGATTATAGCCGATTTAATAACATAAAGAAAGATGCATTGAATAACATTAAATGGCAATAAAATGTAGATAAAGGAAAAGATTCACCCGATCTTGAGTTAGTCGGATCTTCTTTCATTTGATAAAGATGAATGATAGACAAAATACAAGAACCATTGGACCCTTTTTGGATCTGATGAAGGTTTTGGATCACAGATCTTCTTCTCTCTTTTGAGAGATGTGTTTACATATTTTGTAGAAAGAGGGAGAGGGAGACCGAGAGAGAGCCCCCCCTTTTTGGGAAGTCCTCTCCTCCTATTTATAAGGGGGGATATTCATAGAAAATCTTAAAAAAGGTACAATTTACAGGGAATATTCGGTAGAATATTCCTTTTGAGTTTTCCAAAGAAAACTAGATGTTTGACAACGGTCCGACCCTGGCATGTCCGACCACGACCATTGATGACGGTCCGACCTTGGCATGTCCGACCACATCCATTGATGGCGGTCCGACCTTGGCATGTCCGACCACGTCCATTGATGACGGTCCGACCTTGGCATGTCCGACCACGACCATTGATGACGAATTTCTCTGATCTAATTTTGACCCATACAGCTAGTACCTCCGCTTATCGAGGTCGCCTCTTGGTCGAGCTCGGTGAGCGGACTTCATTAATCATAGTTCGAGAAATTCGGATGGGGAGGTCGACTAATATGGGTTGCAGCTGAGGATGCCGATGCCGAGGGAGAATTGTGAGCACGTGATTTTTGCCCTAAGCAAACTAATTCCAAAAGTTTCAAATAATTGATTTCCTTATTATTTTACAATTTTTTTGTGATTTTTGTTAAATTTTTGTGTCAATTAGTTGCATTTTTCATATGAAAATACAGAAAAATATGCACATGCATTTGAGAATTCAATTTCACAATTTTAGTATTAATTAGGCATTAATTAGATTTAGAATAAAGTTTAAAGAAAAATTGCAAAAAATAGTCTTGTTGCACTCTTAATTGTTAATTGTTGCGTTTTATTTCTAAATAGAGTTTTAAGTAATTTTAGGAGTTTAAATAGTTTAATTGAGTCTTTGTTTTGTTTTAGCATTTTTTATAAAATCAAGAAAAAACAAAATAAATACAAAATACAAAAAATATATAATACACAAGAAAGTAAAGAGGGCTGCCCAAGAATTGGGCCCAAATAGCTGAGCCCAAACAGACTTGGCACCCAACCCGTCCAAACCCGGTCCAGTCTCACCCGGTCCAGCACCCCCAAACCCCAAAACGACGTAGTTTAGATGGTATTAATCTCAACCGTTGATCTATTTTGATCCAGCGGTCCGGAACTGACGAGGTTTAGGGTATAAAAATGTCGGAACCCCCCCCCCCTTACCCCCTCATTCATCTCCCTCACACCCCACTCCCTTCCCCACCGGAAATCGTCACCCCCGCAGCCCCGCCGTATCTCCGCCCCCTTGCCACCTTCCGCCGCCGCTCGCCGCCGGCGGCGTTGCTCCAAATAACCCCAAAAATACACCATGGAATCCTCTCATCCTCCTCTTTCCAACCCCCAACCTAATTTCCCTCAAATCACAACCAAAAGGCTCGGATTTTAAATCTAAAATTCGGCCAAAACCCTACTTTCTCCAAACTCAACCAAATTAACACCATACACTCCCCTCACCCTCCTCATTCCAAATCTCCAAACGATAACCTTCAAAACCTAACCAAAATATTCGAATTTTAAATCTAAAAAATGAAACCCTAGTTTAACATTTTTAAGGTTCTCGACCCTAATATCCTTAACCAGGTGTCTCCTTGTTTAAGACACCTGATTAGGTATATTACGGGTCAAGAATCTTTTTAAAAAAAAAGGATTCGCGTGTTCGGGGATCGAGTCGAGCTTACCCGCCTCCAACAGTGAGTTTTCTTCCTTTTCCATTTTTCCTTTTTTTGGTTACTGTTTGTATTAATTCTTATTTTGTTTATTATTTCCGATTTATGTATCTTTTGTTCGCTTATTTTTCCAGTTAGTGTTGCTTTAGATTTGTAGTAATTTTCCTTAAAATTTTTATCCTTGATTTGTTTAGTGTTAGTGGTTGATTTAGTTCGTAATTAAACTTTAATCTAAATATTAGTAATTGTTTGTTTAATATTGGTGTTTTGAATTCTGTTTAGGTGTTATTTATTTGAGTTAGCATTTTCTGTTGATATAAGTAATTTAATATTCTGGTATGATTATTGATTTGGTTATAGCTGACAGTTTTAGTATAGCTTGGTAATTTCAGACTAGTAGAAGGATAGTTTGGGCATAGAAAAGGGTAGTTTTATTAGGAATAGTAATTGTAAAAGCAAGAGAAGGGTAGTGTAGGAATTGTAATGGGTATAGGACCTTCTAGAATAGACTTTAGTGTAGTTTTTAATAAAATAAGTGTTGTTACTTGGGTAATAAGTCTCAAAAATGAGGGACTGAAAGCTAAATAAGAGAGGGACTAAAAAGAAAACTAAAATCTGAAGGTAGCTTTAGGTTTTGCCTATAAAAGGCACCTACATTGCCTTGTGCAAGAAAAAGAGGGTTAGACCCTGAAAAATTCTCTGGAAGTTTTAAAAATCCCTGCCAGTGCAGGATTGAAAATTTTCAGCTGCTTAAAATTCTAACAGTTTCAGATTCTAGCCTTAACATTCTCAATATGTGAGGTTTATTTTTCGAGATTCCTAAGCTGGTTCTGAGTTGATATTGGTCTATTCAAGTCGAAAATTCCAGTTTATTTGTTGGTTATTGAGCTGTTGGGTCTCCTTTGGTACTAATACTGAGATTTGAGACTAAGTTTTGAGCTGTTGCTGCCTTCTGCTGCTGCTGACCTTACCTCTTTCTCTGTATACAATTTCTCAGGTACTTATCATGTAAATCTCAAGTTGAAGACATGAACCGGAATACAACATAACCCTTTTGTTAATTCATGCATTCTGTTTCATTTAATTCTATGAACATCAGTAGATTATTATGTATAATTTAAGGACTGGACTGTTGGAACCATTTGTTTTACTAGATCGTTTGGATTGCTTTAGATTTCCGTATGATACAATGGAATGTGCAGTGGTATTAGGTCTAGTTTCCATGTGTTTAATGGAACGTGTAGTCCGTTAGCTTATCGAATTTCATTGTTGATTTTCGTTTATGTGATGATCCATCTCGAACCAGTTTCATTGATTAAACCGTAGCTTAATTACCACTGGGCCAATTCGCTGTTCTGATTAGTTTGAGCATAAGAATTTTCTGATTTTACGTTTTTTTTAGATTGATGAATTTAGGCTAACTTGTGAAGAAATGAATACTTGAGGATTCATATAGTTTGTAATTCCACAGCCCAGAAGAATAGGCTTTGGATCTGGACTTACATTAAGTTTGGGCTCCCGGGAAGCCCAAATCCTCTCACTAATTTACCTGAATTCAATTGGGCTTCTGGCCCAAAACCCTCTTGGTTTGTTCTATAAAACTAGTGCTAGTTAACAACAATGGGCCAAATTTGCCCAGCACTAGGTCTGCACCTGACCAGCCTTGCGTGACAGAGTTGGGCCCAAGCCTGTAAGGCCAAAAAAAAATTGCTGAAGGACAAATTTCGTTGAAACAGGCATTTAGAACATGAAAATCAGTATTGCAATTATAGATTTAGGTTCTCGAGTTAGGTAGCGGGCTCAAATTAAGAGGGCCTTCTCTTGTTTGAGTTCGGACTTGAACTCGAGACCCGAGTTTATAGAAAAAAAATGCAAATTAATTAGGTTCCTTCGAGATAACATTGTAGTAAAATCATAGTTCTCTAGAATGGCTTTTAAATAAAACGTGAGACGAGCCTCGCCAAACAAAACATATAAACTGCGGGGCCCTCATTAAGTACCATATTAAAATATTTTAGAAATTAAGTGTGCCATTTAGCAAATTTCCATGGCCCCCCGCAAAGTTAATAACACGTTAGTCGCTTTAGGAGCGTTCTCTAATAATATTACCTTCTTAAAGTCAGGTGTGCATTTCATGTGACCCAAATCCAAATCCCAAAACGTTGAATAAGAGGTGTTGAGGATCCGGGTGCATTTCATGTGACGTGATCCAAAAGCACGCTCTTAAACGGCGTTCACTTTCGTAAAAATAAATTATAAGCGGTAAATAATATTAAAACTGCACTATAGGTCCGAGCATGTATTTAAAACTAGAATTTCAGCCATATATAATAATTTAAGCGACCGTGCTAGAACCACGGGATTCGGGGGTGCCTAACACCTTCCCTCGGGTCAACAGAATTCCTTACACAGAATCTCTGGCTCGCAGACTCCAATTGGGAAGTCGAATTTTTCCTCGATTTGGGATTTAAATTAAACCGGTGACTTGGGACACCAAAAGCCAATCCTTTCCCAAGTGGCGACTCTAAAAGTAGATAAATGATCCCATTTCGAATAATGTCACTTTAAATGGAAAAACTCCCTTATACATTTATCCGTCAGGGTAGGTGTGTAAAAAAGGAGGTGTGACAAGAATATCTTGAAGATGGTGGTGAAGAGAGTGGCGATGCTGACGCCGAGTGAAAAGATAGCTGTCTTTTTTTTTTTTACCATTGATCCGGGTCGTATGTAATCTACGACTATTTGCGCAGTGACTTTGTATAAACAAGAACTTTTCGTTGTTATTTTCCTTGTACATTTCCATGTTTTCGCTTTTTGCGACTTTGGTGCGAGGTAGATTCCCGCATGGCGAGTCCCGGTCTTTCCTTCTTTATATTTTCTGACGGCACTTGGCCTTGGGGACATATCGAATTCTCTTCGGCGAAGGCCCATGGCCTTAGAGGGTATTATTTCGATTTTGTCGGAATATTGACCCGTCGTTGTTCGATCGAGGTCGAACTCTTCTTCTTTGGCGAAGGCCCTTGGCCATAAAGTCGATTCGGAATAGGCCGAAGGTTGATTCGGACGAGGCCGAATATTGTTTCGGACGGCCGAATGTTGATTCGGACGAGGCCGGATGTTGTTTCGGACGAGGCCGGATGTTGATTCGGACGAGGCAGAATGTTGATTCGGACAAAGCCGAAGATTGATTCGGACGAGGCCGAATGTCGTTTCGGACGAGGCCGAATGTTGTTTCGGACGAGGCCGAATGTTGATTGGGACGAGGCCGAAGGTTGATTGGGACGAGTCTGAACGTTGATTCGGACGAAGCCGAATTCTTCTATTTGGCGATGGCCCTTAGCCTTAAAGGGTGTTATTTCAACTTATCGAAATGTTAACCCGTCGTCGTTCGATCGAGGTCGAACTCTTCTTTTTGGCGAAGGCTCGTGGCCTTAAAGGGTGTTATTTCAACTTATCGAAATGTTAACCCGTTCGAATTCGAGCGAGGTCGAACCATCAAACATTGATGGTGAAGGCACTTAGCCTTAAACTCTATTCGAACGAGGTCGAACTTATCAGACCTCGGTGGCGAAGACACTTAGCCTGAGTCCAAGTTCGAGCGAGGTCGAACTGTTAATCTTTGATGGCGAAGGCACTTAGCCTGAGTCCCAGTTCGAGCGAGGTCGAACTGTCAAACTTTGATGGCGAAGGCACTTAGCCTGAGTCCCAGTTCGAGCGAGGTCGAACTGTCAAACTTTGATGGTGAAGGAACATAGCCTGAGTCCCAGTTCGAGCAAGGTCGAACTGTCAAAATATGATGGCGAAGGATCTTAGCCTGAGTCCCAGTTCGAGCGAGGTCGAACTGTCAAGCTTTGATGACGAATGCACTTAGCCTGAGTCCCAGTTCGAGCGAGGTCGAACTGTTAATCTTTGATGGCGAAGGCACTTAGCCTGAGTCCCAGTTCGAGCGAGGTCGAACTGTTAATCTTTGATGGCGAAGGCACTTAGCCTGAGTCCCATCAAAATTTGATCGTGAAGGCACTTAGCCTGAGTCTCAGTTCGAGCGAGGTCGAACTGTCAAACTTTGATGGCGAAGGCACTTAGCCTGAGTCCTAGTTCAAGCGAGGTCGAATTGTCAAACTTTGATGGCGAAGAAACTTATCCTGAGTCCCAGTTCGAGCGAGGTCGAACTGTTAAT
>NW_017671134.1:53735-64403 GCF_001879085.1 Nicotiana attenuata
TTCTTATAGCTTTGACTTAGTTGCCTCTATCAATCATGAACTCTCCAGCTATCATAAATCTCTCTCAAGCAATTATGATAATTTACTAGACGCACTCTCTCAAGCTACGCTAGCTAGATTCACATTACAGTTCACTTAGATCGCACCCGAGGTATCGTTATCTCTAATCCAACCTCTAAACCCTCGGTTATGACTCTCGCCTATACTCCGGGAGTGATGTTGTTCAAACAACTACCTAAATATGCACTCTCTCTCAAGCAGATACATAATAAATAGGAACGGCTAATTGAGGATCCTTTCAATTAAACACAATCAAAACGTAGTTGAACAAATAGAGATAAACAACCATTTCAAAACTATATTAATATAACAACCAATTCATCCCCAAAAGGTTCCATGAAAACCCTAGAAAACGAATTAGCTATTCATAATAGTATGTAAAACTACAATACTAAAAATCATAACCAACAACAAAAATAGGAAGAGGAAGGAAAAACTCGTAGAAGAATTCTCCGTCTTGCTCCCAATGTGTTCTTGCCTCCTTAGGTCTAAGATATGTCTCCTTAGCCTCCTTAGGTCCAAATTATGTCAAAAGTATGTCCCTCTCCCTTCAAAATAGGTTTAGGACCCCTTTTATACAACTTGGAATAGTGTAGGGCCGAAATAACCTTGTTCCGGACGAAATAGGACTTCTTTTTGACGCCTGGAGCGGCGCGGCCGCGGCCAAAACGCGGTAGGACCGCGGCCAGACAAGCTCTCTGATTTTCTGCCGCGGTCAGTTCCGTGGTCGCGGTTTCGACCGCGTTTTTCACCCTGTTCCGTTTGGAATTTGGAAAAACATAAAACATGAAAGTTGTAGCCCTTTGAGTTAGCTTTCCAACCATATATTGTGGAGCCCAAATGGAATTCTGAGCAAAAAGTTATGTGCATTTTACTAGACAGTGCGCAATATGCCTACTCGAGTCTTCGTTTGTTCTCAACTATCAAATTTGGCCCCGAACACGATCCCGGCTTAATTCCTTGAGCTTTTACTCAGACTTTAAAGCTTAAAATCACTTAAATTCATTCCATAACACCTATATAGCTCGGAATCACACCTACAAGGCATAAAAACACACAATTAATGCAAAACACTAGCGATTAAAGCGCAAACTCAACTAAAGTGCAGTAAATTAGAGTGTAATAATCGACTAAAATACGTAATTATAGCCTATCATCAACACACGTTGAGGGTTTTCGAGAACAAGAGCAAAAATCAGTAGCCAACGTGAATCTAAGGTTTGTAGATGGCTTTGTTTCTTCTTCTGTTTCTTATGCTTTGTACTAATTTTGGATACCAAAAAAGTTAATCCGCCGATTTGTTAGAGCCAACTTGTTTGAATCTTGTTATGTATGTTGCGAAGCTGATTGCTGTCCGAGGCCGCCATCTTCATAGCCATGAGAAATGGCCTCGATTGATACAGGATTTTGTCAATCTTCAATTTGCTTTGGCCACAGGATTTTGTCACTTTTGACACAGAAAATGGCTGTTTGCTTGTCTGACGATTTTGTCAATTTTGACACAGGATTATGATGGCCTTGATTGACACGCGATTTTGTCAATCTTCTGTGTACTTACTGCTTGTGGAAAGATTATTGTCTTTTTACATTTTTTTTTCCTTTTGAGTGTTCAATTCATTTCTGCAAAAACTGCCACTCTCCGGGTTCGCTGCCACATTTTGAATCTTTTGGAATAATTTTGTTTGTATTATAATTTTAGATTTAACTCATTTACTCACTGTGCAAATAGAAAATTATATTATCATTGAGTTTTAATCTGTTATTGCAGGTTATCTTTCTCATTGTTTGGATGAATTTAAGTTATACATACTAATTGGGTAAATGTTTTTAAACCATTAGTGAATCCTAACTTGTGTTAGTAGATAGTTACTCATTTTATCAGAAATTTGATTAATACTATATATAAAGAGATTTACGGGTAATTACCTAATAAGTAACATGATTTGGTATAAATCTTTTATCTAATTGTTTTCCTATCATGTTGACATGTCTTGACTTTCATTGAGCTAAACTTCTATGAATACGATGAAAAGGGTTACCAATAGTTTGGCGGCCGTCATAATTTGGTCTCATTACTTGACTCTCTCACAAATATCACCAATAGCATGGTTTTCAAGAAGAATTTTGTAGTTGCTATAGTGATTTTGACACCTTTGGATTGTAAACGTTTGGAGAATTTTTTGGTAGATTCCTTTGGTAGTTTAATTAATCTTCTCCTGCTTATCTTCTTAATTTTTTGTCCAGTACTTCCCTTTAGAACATTCTTATTATCTTACTCATAGAAAAAAGAAGTCTGATTATCCTGTTTTGTTTCTACATTAAATAGGAATATGGACAATTTAGAGCGTGCTTGGATGTACGAGAGGTTGGATGACCGAGGGGGTATTAATTCTAATTTTGTAACTGGTGTGGATAGTTTTCTCCTGTTTGCACGTTCTCAGCGAAATCGCATGAGTGGTGAGAATGTTCGATGTCCATGTAAAAAATATCGCAACATTATATACATGGATGTTGAAACAGTTAGATTGCACCTTTTTAAGTTTGGATTTGTTGAAAACTATTCTGTTTTGAAGTATCAAGAGGAAAAAGATGTGACTCGTGTGACGTCTTCTAGCAGTGATCTACATGGTGGTGTTCAACCAGCATTAGGATATGACAATCCATACCGATAAATGGTTTTAGATGCAGCTGGACCCAACTTTGGCCAGGGTTCTAGATAGTAATACTGAATTTGAGTCGTCTTTTGGGGTGTTGAATCGAGTATACCTTAGTCCACAACTGCTAGTGCTTCAAAAGTATTTGAGATCGAAGCAGTGGTGGAGATATTTGGTCGAACACCTGAATTTTGTTGCCTTGGCAATACCACCTGCTTAGTAGGTGATTTTCTAGATGACACTACGTTCCAGTTTCCCTCCTTTGTATTTGAATTATTGACCTTACCATCATCAATTGTACCACCAGTTTTTGCCTCCACAGATATGCATTTTTGTCCAGTCTTTTTACTTGCAAAAGTCTGGTCCTCAGCATCGCATACAAGAGTGTTTTGTGCAGTTGTCAATTGCTTACTTTCAGCCACCCCTTGCACTTGTTTTGCCCCTGTATTGGAAGCCTTAACACCTGAAGGAAATACATCAAATACTGTCACAGCATTTTGAGCTGTTGATGATGGTTTCAGTCCTCAACTGTTGTTGATGATGGTTTCAGCCCTGTATTGGCAGCCTTAACCCTTGTATTGTATTTATAAGTGTAATTGTTTTCGACTGAAATTGGTGACACTAAACTAGAATTAATTGCTTATTGAATCAAACAGAATTGAATCTCTGTCAGCGCAGTATCTATATGTTATCCCTCACAACGTGTAGATACTTATGTCTTATAGGTAAGCTGATCTCGTTTAACCTTTGAAAATTAGGTGCTTTTAGATTTCTTCTTCTAATTTGATCTTTTTTAACCAAATTGAAGGAAAACGTTTCAGCTATTTGTGTGCGCTAATAATTGTAGCTGGATGGATAATGTAAGTAGATTATGTTTGACTTAAAATGTTGTTAAACATTTTTAAGCAAATCAATCAAAAGAAATGAACGGGTAAATCCTAGTTAAGAATAATTAACTCTAGATCCGAGATGAATAATACGAATTAAAAGACATGGTCGAATATAAATGTTGATGGCGTGATTATAGCCAGATTTAATAACATAAGGAAAGATGCATTGAATAACATTAAATGGCAATAAAATGTAGATAAAGGAAAAGATTCACCCGATCTTGAGTTAGTCGGATCTTCTTTCATTTAATAAAGATGAATGATAGAGAAAATACAAGAACCATTGGACCCTGTTTGGATCTGATGAAGGTTTTGGATCACAGATCCTCTTCTCTCTTTTGAGAGATGTATTTACATATTTTCTAGAAAGAGGGAGAGGGAGACCGAGAGAGAGCCCCCTTTTTGGGAAGTCCTCTCCTCCTATTTATCAGGGGGGATATTCATAGAAAATACTAAAAAAGGGTACAATTTACAGGGAATATTCGGTATAATATTCCTTTTGAGTTTTCCAAAGCAAACTAGATGTTTGATGACGGTCCAACCCTGGCATGTCCGACCACGACCATTGATGACGGTCCGACCTTGGCATGTCCGACCACGTCCATTGATGACGGTCCGACCTTGGCATGTCCGACCACGTCCATTGATGACGGTCCGACCTTGGCATGTCCGACCACGACCATTGATGACGGTCGAACTCTTCTTCTTTGGCGAAGGCCCTTGGCCATAAAGTCGATTCGAACGAGGCCAAAGGTTGATTCGGACGAGGCCGAATATTGTTTCGGACGGCCGAATGTTGATTCGGACGAGGCCGAATGTTGATTCGGACGAGGCCGAAGGTTGTTTCGGACGAGGACAGATGTTGATTCGGACGAGGCCAAATGTTGATTCGAACAAAGCCGAATGTTGATTCGGACGAGGCCGAAGATTGATTCGGACGAGGCCGAATGTCGTTTCGGACAAGGCCGATTGACGTTTCGGACGAGGCCGAATGTTGATTCGGATGAGGCCGAATGTTGATTCGGACGAGGCCGAAGGTTGATTGGGACGAGTCCGAACGTTGATTCGGACGAAGCCGAATTCTTCTATTTGGCGATGGCCCTTAGCCTTAAAGGGTGTTATTTCGACTTATCGAAATATTAACCCGTTCGAATTCGAGCGAGGTCGAACCATCAAACTTTGATGGTGAAGGCACTTAGCCTTAAACTCTGTTCGAACGAGGTAGAACGTATCAGACCTCGGTGGCGAAGGCACTTAGCCTGATTCCCATTTCGAGCGAGGTCGAACTGCTAATCATTGATTGCGAAGGCACTTAGCCTGAGTCTCAGTTCGAGCGAGGTCGAACTGTTAATCTTTGATGGTGAAGGCACTTTGCCTGAATCCCAATTCGAGCGAGGTCGAACTGTCAAACTTTTGATGGCGAAGGCACTTAGCCTGAGTCCTAGTTCAAGCGAGGTCGAACTGTCAAACTTTGATGGCGAAGGCACTTAGCCTGAGTCCCAGTTCGAGCGAGGTCAAACTTTCAAACTTTTGACGGCGAAGGCACTTAGCCTGAGTCCCAGTTCGAGCGAGGTCGAACTGTCAACTTTGATGGCGAAGGCACTTAGCCTGAGTCCCAGTTCGAGCGAGGTCGAACTGTTAATCTTTGATGGCGAAGGCACTTAGCCTGAGTCCCAGTTCGAGCGAGGTCGAACTGTTAATCTTTGATGGCGAAGGCACTTAGCCTGAGTCCCAGTTCGAGCGAGGTCGAACTGTCAAACTTTGATGGCGAAGGCACTTAGCCTGAGTCCCAGTTCGAGCGAGGTCGAACTGCAAACTTTGATGGCGAAGGCACTTAGCCTGAGTCCCAGTTCGAGCGAGGTCGAACTGTCAAACTTTGATGTCGAAGGCACTTAGCATGAGTCCCAGTTCGAGCGAGGTCGAACTGTTAATCTTTGATGGCGAAGGCACTTAGCCTGAGTCCCAGTTCGAGCGAGGTCGATTTGTCAAACTTTGATGGCGAAGGGACTTAGCCTGAGTCCCAGTTCGAGCGAGGTCGAACTGTCAAACTTTGATGGCGAAGGCACTTAGCCTGAGTCCCAGTTCGAGCGAGGTCGAACTGTCAAGCTTTTATGGCGAAGGCACTTAGCCTGAGTCCCAGTTCGAGCGAGGTCGAACTGTTAATCTTCGATGGCGATGGCACTTAGCCTGAGTCCCAGTTCGAGCGAGGTCGAACTGTTAATCTTTGATGGCGAAGGCACTTAGCCTGTGTCTTAGTTCGAGCGAGGTCGAACTGTCAAACTTTCATGGCGAAGGCACTTAGCCTGAGTCCCAGTTCGAGCGAGGTCGATTTGTCAAACTTTGATGGCGAAGGCACTTAGCCTGAGTCCCAGTTCGAGCGAGGTCGAACTGTCAAACTTTGATGGCGAAGGCACTTAGCCTGAGTCCCAGTTCGAGCGAGGTCGAACTGTCAAACTTTGATGGCGAAGGCACTTAGCCTTTATCCCAGTTCGAGCGAGGTCGAACTGTTAAACTTTGATGGCGAAGGCACTTAAGCTTATTCTCAGTTCGAGCGAGATCGAACTTACTTTGATGGCGAAGGCACTTAGCCTTCGTCCCAGTTCGACTGAGGTCGAACTTATCTTGATGGCGAAGGCACTTAGCCTTATTCTTGCCGAAGGCTGTTTCGGACGAGGCCGAAGGCTGATTCGGACGAGGCCGAATTCTCTTATTTGGCGATGGCCCTTAGCCTTAAAGGGTGTTATTTCGACTTATCGAAATGTTAACCCGTCGTCGTTCGATCGAGGTCGAACTCTTCTTTTTTGGCGAAGGCCCTTAGCTTGAGTCGCAGTTCGACTGAGGTCGAACTTATCTTGATGGCGAAGGCACTTAGCCTTATTCTTGGTTCGAGCGAGGTCGAACTTACTTTGATGGTCGGACGAGGCTGAATGTTGATTCGGACGAGGCCGAATGTCATTTCGGACGAGGCCGAATGTCGATTCGGACGAGGCCGAATGTTGATTCGGACGAGGCCGAAGGCTGTTTCGGACGAGGCCGAATTCTCTTATTTGGCGATGGCCCTTAGCCTTAAAGGGTGTTATTTCGACTTATCGAAATGTTAACCCGTCGTCGTTCGATCGAGGTCGAACTCTTCTTTTTTGGCGAAGGCCCTTAGCTGAGTCCCAGTTCGACTAAGGTCGAACTTATCTTGATGGCGAGGCACTTAGCCTTATTCTTGGTTCGAGCGAGGTCGAACTTATTTTGATGGTCGGACGAGGCCAAATGTTGATTCGGACGAGGCCGAATGTCGTTGCGGACGAGGCCGAATGTTGATTCGGACGAGGCCGAATGTTGATTCGGACGAGGCCGAAGGCTGTTTCGGACGAGGCCGAAGGCTGATTCGGACGAGGCCGAATTCTCTTATTTGGCGATGGCCCTTAGCCTTAAAGGGTGTTATTTCGGCTTATCAAAATGTTAACCCGTCGTCGTTCTATCAAGGTCGAACTCTTCTTCTTTGGCGAAGGCCCCTGTCCTTAAAGGGTGTTATTTCGACTTATCGAAATGTTAACTCGTCGTCGTTCGATCAAGGTCGAACTCTTCTTCTTTGGCGAAGGCCCTTGGCCTTAAAGGGTGTTATTTCGACTTATCGAAATGTTAACCTGTCGTCGTTCGATCGAGGTCGAACTCTTCTTTTTTGGCGAAGGCCCTTAGCCTGAGTCCTAGTTCGAGCGAGGTCGAACTGTTAATCTTCGATGGCGAAGGCACATAGCCTGAGTCCCAGTTCGAACGAGGTCGAACTGTCAAGCTTTGATGGCGAAGGCACTTAGCCTTAATCCTAGTTCGAGCGAGGTCGAACTGTTAAACTTTGATGGCGAAGGCACATAGCCTGAGTCCCAGTTCGAACGAGGTCGAACTGTCAAACTTTGATGGCGAAGGCACTTAGCCTTAATCCCAGTTCGAGCGAGGTCGAACTGTCAAACTTTGATGGCGAAGGAACTTAGCCTGAATCCCAGTTCGAGCGAGGTTGAACTGTCAAACTTTTGATGGCGAAGGGACTTAGCCTAAGTCCCAGTTTGAGCGAGGTCGAACTGTCAAACTTTGATGGCGAAGGCACTAGCCTGAGTCCCAGTTCGAGCGAGGTCAAACTGTCAAACTTTGATGGCGAAGGCACTTAGCCTTAATCCCAGTTCGAGCGAGGTCGAACTGTCAAACTTTGATGGCGAAGGCACTTAGCCTTAATCCTAGTTCGAGCGAGGTCGAACTGTTAAACTTTAATGGCGAAGGCACTTAGCCTGAGTCCCAGTTCGAACGAGGTCGAACTGTCAAACTTTGATGGCGAAGGCACTTAGCCTTAATACCAGTTCAAGCGAGGTCGAACTGCTGAACTTTGATGGCGAAGGCACATAGCCTGAGTCCCAGTTCGAACGAGGTCGAACTGTAAAACTTTGATGGCGAAGGCACTTAGCCTTAATCCCAGTTGGAGCGCGGTCGAACTGTTAAACTTTGATGGCGAAGGCACTTAGCCTTAATCCCAGTTCGAACGAGGTCGAACTGTCAAACTTTGATGGCGAAGGCACTTAGCCTTAATCCCAGTTCGAGCGAGGTCGAACTGCTAAACTTTGATGGCGAAGGCACATAGCCTGAGTCCCAGTTCGAGGTCGAACTGTCAAACTTTGATGGCGAAGGCACTTAGCCTTAATCCCAATTCGAGCGAGGTTGAACTGCTAAACTTTGATGGCGAAAGCACATAGCCTGATTCCCAGTTCGAACGAGGTCGAACAGTCAAACTTTGACGGCGAAGGCACTTAGCCTTAATCCCAGTTCGAGCGAGGTCGAACTGTTAATCTTTGATGGCGAAGGCCTTAGCCTTGGTCCCAGTTCGAACGAGGTCGAACCTGTCGATCTTAGATGGCGAAGGCCTTAGCCTTAGTCCCAGTTCGAACGAGGTCGAACCTGTCGATCTTTGATGGCAAAGGCCTTAGCCTTAAAAGGTTCCCTGGGAGAGTCCCAATTTGCTTAATTCTGCTTGCATTAGAGAATATGATGCGTTTCCTGGGGGAGTCCCAATTTGCTTAATTCTGCTTGCATTGGAGAATATGATGCGTTTCCTGGGAGAGTCCCAATTTGTTTAATTTTGCTTGTATTGGAGAATATGATGCGTTTCTCGGGTGACTGCCCCTACGTTTATTCCACTTGGAGAAATAGTTAGTTAAAACAATATAAAAGCATTTGTTACCTCAGTTTGATCGCGTTCCCTTCTCCGGTTATGCTCTCGGTGGTCGCTACCAATTTGGCAAGGCCGTCTATTTCGATGTTTTGTGCTCGGTGCATCTGGTCGAGTTGACACCCGTCAAACTCGGGCAGTAGCTTATGGATTCCTGCCTGATATTTTTGTGGCCTTCGTTCTTTTATTTGGAAAGTCCCTATGACTTGGTTGATGACGGGTTGCGAGCCATATCGGAGGATGATTCGCCGTGCTCCATACTTGAGAGCTAGTTTCTGTCCTTGTAAATGTCAAAGCAAAAAGTGAAGTTGGCATGACAAAGCACACGAAGGCCTGAAAGGACGCCACTGTGCAGAACCACACCTCTCAACCGTGGTATTTTAGCAGCAGCCAAGTGTAATGTTGGGCCACTTCTTAAATCTAGATTAGATGTCAATGCATACGACNGTCCGACCACGACCATTGATGAGGTCCGACCTTGGCATGTCCGACCACGTCCATTGATGACGGTCCGGCCTTGGCATGTCCGACCACGACCATTGATGACGGTCCGACCTTGGCATGTCCGACCACGTCCATTGATGACGGTCCGACCTTGGCATGTCCGACCACGTCCATTGATGATGGTCCGACCTTGGCATGTCCGACCACGACCATTGATGACGGTCCGACCTTGGCATGTCCGACCACGTCCATTGATGACGGTCCGACCTTGGCATGTCCGACCACGTCCACGACCTCGTGACGAATTTCTCTGATCTAATTTTGACCCATACAGCTAGTCCCTCCGCTTATCGAGGTCGCCTCTTGGTCGAGCTCGGTGAGCGGACTTCATTAATCGTAGTTCAAGAAATTTGGATGGGGAGGTCGACTAGTATGGGTTGCAGCTGAGGATGCCGATGCCGAGGGAGAATATCTTGGAGATGGTGGTGAAGAGAGTGGAGATGGTGGCGCCGAGTGAAAAGATAGCTGTCTTGTTTGACCATTGATCTGTGTCGTATGTAATCTGCGACTATTTGCGCAGTGACTTTGTATAAAGAACTTTTCGTTGTTATTCGCCTTGTATTTTTCCATGTTTTTGCTTTTCGCGACTTTGGTGCGAGGAAGATTCCCGCATGGCGAGTCCCGGTCTTTCTTTTCCTTTATATTTTCTGACGGCACTTGGCCTTAGGGACATTTCGAATTCTCCTCGGCGAAGGCCCATGGCCTTAAGAGGGTATTATTTCGATTTTTGTCGGAATATTGACCCGTCGTTGTTCGATCGAGGTCGAACTCTTCTTTGGCGAAGGCCCTTGGCCGTAAAGTCGATTCGGACGAGGTCGAATATTGATTCGGACGAGGCCGAATGTCGTTTCGGACGAGACCGAATGTCATTTCGGACGAGGCCGAATGTTGATTCGGACGAGGCCGGAGGTTGATTCGGACGAGGCCGAAGGTTGATTCGGACGAGGCCGAATGTCGTTTCGGACGAGGCCGAATGTCGTTTCGGAAGAGGCCGAAGGTCGTTTCGGACGAGGCCGAAGGTCGTTTCGGACGAGGCCGAATGTTGATTCGGACGAAGCCGACGATTGATTCGGACGAGGCCGAATGTTGATTCGGACGAGGCCGAAGGTTGATTAGGACGAGGCCGAAAGTCGTTTCGGACGAGACCGAATGTTGATTCGGACGAAGCCGAAGATTGATTTGGACGAGGCCGAAGATTGATTCGGACGAGGCCGAATGTTGATTCAGATGAGGCCGAATGTCGTTTCGGACGAAGCCGAATGTCGATTCGGACGAGGCCGAATGTTGATTCGGACGAGGCCGAATGTCGTTTCGGACGAGGCCGAAGGTCGTTTCGGACGAGGCCGAATGTTGATTC
>NW_017671134.1:64850-94089 GCF_001879085.1 Nicotiana attenuata
ACCTTGGCATGTCCGACCACGACCATTGATGACGGTCCGACCTTGGCATGTCCGACCACGTCCATTGATGACGGTCCGACCTTGGCATGTCCGACCACGACCTCGTGACGAATTTCTCTGATCTATTTTTGACCCATACAGATTAGAAGTTCAGAAAGATAAAAAGTTAGAAAGATTAAAAGTTACAAGTTCAGAAAGATTAGAAGTTAGAACCTTTGCTTTCTCAATGTCATTCTGGTGCAACAATCTTTGAAGGATCGCTAGATTTTCCATATTGATTTTAATTCTAGTTTCTTTTGTGCTTTGTTTATTTTGTGCAAATTTTTCGTACTTTTTTTCTTATATTATCGTTGTGAATTGTTTGGTTCAAGTCCGTTTGCTTTAAATTTCTTTTGGGATCATGTCATCTTCTACTATAGTAATATTTTCATCCTTTTAAAAATAAATTATTTTTTGTATAGGCTGTTGAAAAGGGTCGAGACCCAACACCAAGTGAGTTACATTTGTACGTCCATACACATGGGCATGATGGAAAATCTTTTCTTGATGAGAAAGCTCGAATCGTGCATGTAAGTCCAATATTTTATAATCTTATTTACTACAATGTAAAAAGAGTATGAAAAGTATCCTCTCTGTTGGTTAATTAAATGCTCAACATTCTTGACTATTTTAATTTCACTACTTATTACACCTCTTTTACAGTAAAGGTATCAGGAAATATTATAGGAAAAAATACAAACTCAATCTGATATTGATCAATGTAAAGCATATTACGAAGCCACGGGAGGGGAAAAGAAGAGAAGAGTATATGGTCTTGGATCTCAAGCAAAATGCTACTATGGACCGAATCTTCGTGGCTCTCCGGATCAAATGCTTCATCATCAATACCACCTTCGAGTGCTCAATTAGCATCGAACCTGGATGAGTTAGTGATGCGTTTGATTCCTGCACTAACAGAGCACATAGTTCCTGTTCTAACTGATCATATGCTTCCAGTATTGACTGAGCGGGTGCGTGAAATGATTTCGTCACCCTCACTGACTTCTACTGACCACCCATCAGATGTGGTATCAACAGTTCATGCTCCTACTACTGCTACTGTTCATGGGGTTCATCTATCGGTTTCAGATGATGACCTTAACCCCTAAGCCTCGTATTTGGAAGCTTTTTGGTTTGAACTTTATTGTTGGTGCTAGGGATAATTCGCAACTTTTTGGTTTGAACTTTATTGTTCGTGTTAGGGATAATTCGAACTTAATTATATTAGCATTTTGGGCCTTGAAGTATGTTAATTTATATGAATTTTAGTTATTATTAAGTATATCTAATAATTTACATACAAAGTGCATGAACAGAGAAAATTTAAAATGTTAAATAAAAAAGATCTAAAAGGGAAAAATATTGCGACAGATTGTGACGGATATTTTTTGTAACAAAAATAAATATATAAAATAACATTGCGACAGATTGCAACAGACGATTTTGGTCGCCAAATGCAAAGCTAAAGTGAGTCTCAAAATATTGGCGACGGATTCGCGACCGGCTTTCTGTCGCAAAAGTTTATCAACGACGAAATGCATTGTGAATTTAGCAACACAATTTTCTAATATAGCGACGGAAATTCTGTCGCTAACTGTAGCAACGGACAGTGTTCGTCGCTAGAACGTCGCTAATATTGCGACGGATTCCATTTTTCCGTCGCGAAGATCTTAGCAACGAGCAAATCAGCAACAAATGGTATTCCGTCGCTAATCCTGCTTAGCGACGGAAAAAGGCTCTTTAGCGACAGATTGCGTTCGTCGTTAAATGCTGTTTTTTTTTGTAGTGAGAGTTCTCGATTCCTTGGGATCCGAAGGCAATTTTCCGGTCTTCAGATACTCTAATATTTATTTCTCCAGTCCCAAGTTAGGCTCGTTGAGTTTATCTCGGCATGACCTTCCTCACTACTAATCATATGAGTTGTACGACCGTCCCCGAGTTGAACTCATCATCATCGACCGACGATCCCAAGTTAGCAAGAGCTTCGGCCTTGCTGTTTTGGTCCCGAGGTATAGGGTGTAGAGCCCACTATTTTAACCGATGTAACGTTACCTGCAGTTTATCCAGGTATCCTTGCATTCGTTCCTCTCTGACCTCGAATGTCCCATTAACTTGGTTCACCACAAGGAGGGAGTCGCACTTAGCTTCGATCACCTCTGCCGCCAAGCTTTTGGCCAATCGAAACCTGCAATCATGGCCTCATACTCGGCCTCGTTGTTAGTCAATTTTATAGTCCTAATAGATTGTCTACCTACATTCCCCGATGATGGCTTCAATATGATGCCAAGTCCGGACCTCTTTGCGTTCGAGGCACCGTCCGTAAAGAGGTTATAGATTCCCGAGGAAGTCCCCGAGCTCAACAACAATTCTCTTTCGACCTCGGGTATTAGGGCCGGCATAAAGTCGGCCACGAAGTCTGCCAAAATTGAGATTTGATGGTGGTCCGGGGTCGATTTTCAATATCGTACCCGCTGATTTCTACGGCCCATTTGGCCAGTTGTCCCGAGAGTTTGGGGATTATGCGTTATGTTTCTCAATGGGTAAGTAGTTACAACACATATAAGGTGGCATTGAAAATATGGTTTTAGCTTTCTAGAGGTGCTTAGCAAGGCGAGCGCCAATTTTTCTAGGTGAGGATACCTAGTTTCGGCCTCGTCTAGAGTTCTGCTAACATAATAGATAGGAAATTGCGTACTATCTTCTTTCCGGACCAAGACTCCACTTACCGCCAGCTCTGATACTGCCAAGTATTGGTACAACTGTTCGTTTGCCTTCTAGGTGTGAAGCAAGGGCGGGCTCGAGAGATACCATTTGAGTTCCTCTAAGGCCCTCTGGCATTCCGGAGTCGATGAGAAGTTATTCTTCTTTTTTAGCAGTGAGAAGAATCGATGGCTCTTGTCGGAGGATCTCGAAATAAATCGACCTAAAGAGGCTACGCGCCCAGTTAACCTTTGTACGGCCTTGACGTTATCCACTACGGTAATGTATTCTATGGCCTTGATTTTAACAGGGTTGATCTCAATCCCCGATTGGTCACCATGAACCTGAAAAACTTCCCGGATCCTACTCCGAACGCACATTTCTCCGGATTCAGCCTCATGTTGTATTTCTTTAATATGTTGAAGGTTTCCTGCAAATGTTTTAAATGTCCTCTGCTCGCAGGGAATTAACTAACATGTCCTCAATGTAATCCTCCATTGATTTCCTATTTGTTCTTCGAAAATCCGATTTACTAGGCGTTGGTAAGTGGCGCCGGCGTTTTTTAGTCTGAAGGGCATTATGTTATAGCAGTAGGTACCGTACTTAGTGATGAAGGATGTTTTTTCCTGGTCCACTGGGTCCATCTGAATTTGGCTGTACCCGGAATAGGCGTCGAGAAAATTAAAGATCTCGTGGCCGGCCGTATCATGCGATCGATGTTGGGTAAAGGGAAAGAGTCCTTGGGGCATGCCTTATTCAAATCTTTGTAGTCTACGTGCATTTTTAATTTATTCCCTTTTTTTTGGGACTACCACTACGTTAGCTAACCAATTCGGGTATTTAACCGCCCGAGTCGACCCTATTTTAAGGAGTTTAGATACCTCATGTTTGACTTTGGACTGAGGTATCCTTTTCTGTTTGACTGGATGAAACTTCGGGTCTAAGCTCAGCTTGTGGGTGGTTATTTCCCGAGGGATCCCTGTCATATAAAGGTGGTACCAAGCGAAACAATCCACGTTAGTTATAAGGAATTGAATGAGTTTTTTCCTGAGCTCGGGACTTAGCCCCGTGCCCAGGTATACCTTATGATCGGGCGAATGCTCGATCAATACGACTTGCTCCAGCTCCTCGACCGTTGACTTGGTGGCGTCGGAATCATCGGGGATTATGAAGGACCTGGGGACCCCATAGTCGTCGTCTTCATCAGTCCCCTGCTTCTGCAGTTGGGTCGAGGACGGTGTTGGTAATTGCTATTTAGTTTCTTTCTTGGCGATCGAACCCAGACTTTAGTGCGGATATCGGTATCACCTCTTCGACCGCGAACTATTTCCTTTGTGGATGGTTGTTCTCCGTAGATTGTTTTAATCCCTCATGGCATTGGGAATTTTAACACTTGGTGCAGAGTCGAGGGTACTGCCCTCGTGTTGTGGATCCATGGCGTCCCGAACAGAGCGTTGTACCTCATATCGCCTTCGATTACAAAGAACTTTGCTTCCTAGATGGTCCCGGCGACGTTCACCGGTAATGTTATCTCCCCTTTGGTGGTTTCACATGCCATGTTGAATCCGTTTAGAACTCGGACTGCAGGCACAATTTGATCTTGTAGACCGAGCTGTTCCACGACCCTCGATCTAATGATGTTGGCCGAGCTACCTAGATCAATTAACACACGCTTAAATCGAGATTTTTTTATGAGTACAAATATTACCAGTGCATCATTGTGAGGCTTCACGATCCCTTTTGCGTCTTCGTCATTGAAGGATAGGGTTCCTTCCGGCACATAATCCCGAGTCTGGTATTCCCTTGTGATGGATACTTTGGTGCGCTTTAACATCGGCCCCTAGGGATTGTCGACCCCACCGATGATCATGTTAATGACGTGCTGAGGTTCTTCCTGCTCGACATGCTTATTTGCATCTCTATTCATGAAATGATTCTTGGCTCATTTACTCAGGAACTCTAGGAGATGCCCGTCGTTGAATAACCCGGCTACTTCCTCTCTCAACTGTCGGCAGTCCTCCGTATTGTGGCCGTGAGTGCCATGATATTTGCACATTAGATTAGGATCCCTTTGGGCTGGATCAGACTGTAGAGGTCGGGGCCATTTGGTGCTTCCTAGGGTACGATGGGCCTGTCAAAACTGTTTTCGCTCATGAGTTCCCGATTGTTCTGACCTCGATCACTTATCCTTTCACTTCTTATGGGGTTTCGCCTGGACCCGTTAACTCTTCGGTCCACATTGTATGGTTGATAACGATCCATGCTTGATCTCGGTTCACGATCAATGTTTGTATTGACTCTATCGGCGGCTCTGCCGGGATAAACGGACCCGGAAGAAGCCCCAAGTTGATCGTCCTCGACCTTGATTTTTGATTGATACCGGTTATACACTTCGGCCCAAGTGACAGCCGGATATTCTACCAGATTTTGTTTCAACTGTTGTGGAGCCAACAAGCTTCGAACATTGAGTCCTTGGGTGAAGGCTTGAATGGCCCAATCGTTCGCGACCGAAGGCAAGTCTATTCGCTCCATTTAAAACCGGGACATGAATTCCCTGAGCATCTCATTTTCCCTCTGTTTCACTTTGAAAAGGTCTGATTTTCTGGTCTCGGCCTTGATAGCCCCGGCGTATGCTTTCACGAAGGAATCTGCAAGCATAACAAACGAGTCAATAGAATTAGGAGGTAGGTTGTGGTACCATATCATGACCCCCTTGGACAGAGTTTCCCCGAACTTTTTCAGCAGGACAGACTCGATCTCATCATCCTCCAAATCGTTCTATTTGATGGCACATGTGTAGGAGGTCACGTGCTCATTTGGTTCGGTCGTTCCGTTGTACTTAGGAATCTCAAGCATGCGGAACTTCTTAGGAATCGGCTTTGGAGCGGCACTTGGAGGAAAAAGGTTTTTGAACAAACTTCTTGGAGTCCAGGCCCTTCAATACCGGTGGTGCTCCTGGGATTTGATCGACCCTGGAATTGTAGGTTTTCACCTTCTTGTCATTGGCTTCGATTTTCTTCTCTCCCGATTCTATCAGTTTTGTTAGATCTTCGAGCATCTTCATGATCTCAGGGTTGGTCCCCGACTCATTTTCATTCGACCTCTCCGAGATCGATTCATTTCTGTGGACGACTTCCCGGGATGGTTCGGGCTCAATCCTGCTCGGCGCGCGGCTCTGGTTCTGGACTTGGCTTATCGCTGTTTGTTGAGCCTGTAACATTTTGAAGATTACCCGCAAGTTGATCCTATCATCTTCGCCCCCGTGCGTATTTTGTGCAACCGACCGGACTTCCCTGCGGATACTGTTCTCAGGATCGATACGCAAGTTTGCGTTGATGCCCACGTGCGAGCTAGCATCGATCGTGTCCGTAACGGAATTCCGTTGGGATCGACGAGGGGCACCTCATTACCAGGTGCTTTGTTGTTTTTCTCGCCATGGTGGTCGGATTCAGCATCCACGTTCAGAGGGACAGACTGGGAGTTCGAAATT
Source organism: Nicotiana attenuata (assembly GCF_001879085.1). Classification (NCBI taxonomy): domain Eukaryota; kingdom Viridiplantae; phylum Streptophyta; class Magnoliopsida; order Solanales; family Solanaceae; genus Nicotiana; species Nicotiana attenuata. Next base: position 71,080 of record NW_017671134.1, read on the forward strand.
TAAAACTTTAACCTGAAACCAAAAGCACTCCAAAGAACAAGTGTAAAATAGGGTGTGTTATAGAAGTTTGTATCAAACAACCACTATTATCCTTAGCCCCACGGTGGATGCCAAACTGTTTACCCTCAAAATCGGATAACAATTAAATTTGTAAGTGGTTTTAAGGATACGCGAATTAGTTTGACACAAAGCTATAAATTGGATTAGATTGAACAAGTAAATATAAAATGAATTCAAACCATGCGAATAAGACAGTTTCAGCCTTAGTGAAATTGTTCACCCTTGATCGGGGCTCGCTATAGTCAACACTGATGAACAAATGAAAAAAGCTAAATAACAGAGAAAATGATAATATATTGCCTTGGAGCGCATGTTACAGTTGTTTTTATGAGTAATCAGACCCCCTTTATATAGTAGGGGAGTTCTACCTTAGGTACAACTCTATAAAAGGTAAAAGATCTTCTGATTAATTGATTGTCGGTTCCCTATCGATTCATGCCGAGATCCCCGCCGTGATATTCGGTCGATCACAGATATTTTGGCTTTCTGTTGGTAATGCTTGATTGTCGACAATGTCCTTCGAAGTTGTTTGAGGCCAGGACCGATTCTTGAACTATGACCTCGATATTCCCGAGGGCAGGTGTCGTGTCCCCGGGCTCTGGCTCAATAGGACTTTCGGCTTGATTTTGGTCCCTTGCCATCACATCTCGAGCCTGGCTTATCTTGTCGGAAGTCAAGGTGCATCATGAGCTCGGTTTTACCCGTATACAATACTATTTTCATTACATTAAGAAGTGGACCTCTGTATGCGTGATCAGCGGCAGTATCAGACTTGTATTTTTGTGTCAAAATTGAAAAGAAAATCATAAAAGCAATGCATTTTCAAGGACTCCATATGACTTTTAGTTAAGAAGTATAGGAAGACTCTTCGTTCTTGGATTCATTGGTGGTTACAATCACGTGATCGAAGCAATTTCATCAAGTCAGATATTGGTTTTTTGAAAAATATTAGTCCTCCCTTTATATCAATTTATGTCGCATTGTTTCCTTTTTAGGCTATCTCCGATCCTTGTCTCTATTTTTTCTTTCAAAATGGGATAAACTTCAAAATAGAGTAAAGTTACTCCAACTATTTACTTTATTTTTTACTTCAAAAAAATATGTTCCATTTTATATTCTTCTCTCTCTTCAATATTATATTATTATCTTATATTTAAATTTTATTTTTTATTTCTATTAAAGAAAATCTATCTTTTTTTTCTTTTACATATTCATCACATATAATTTCTTATAAAATTATTTTATATCATAAATTTTTAAATAATATTATTATTATTATGCTATTTACCGTAGTTTCAATTTTTATGTATCTTAATTTAATGTATTTTTAGTTTTTTTTTATGTATTTCCAATTTTAATGTATTTTCATTTAATGTATTTTCAATTTTCACTTTTCAATTTTAGCAACATCGAATATTTTATATTCGCACCTTTCAATTTTAGCAACATCTAATATTTTATATTTGCACCATTCATTTTTTTGAGATGATTATATGATTTTCATGTAAAATTATAACTTATAATTTTACATAAAAATAATAAATGCACGAAAATTAATTTATCAAAATTATACACCAAAGTTAAGATATAATATTAATATAATAAAGACATTACATAAACATAATTAGGTATATATAAAGAGATAAATTAAAAGATTAAACAATAAAATAATAATAAAAAATTGATGAATAGTAATGGGGGAGATGAATAGTGCACCCCCATATTTGAGGGAACACTATTCATCCCCCATTTTGGGGACAAAAATGGGGGAGGGTTGGAGCAAAATTCCCCCAAAAATTTCCCCCATTATGGGGGATGGGGGCAAGGTTGGAGATGCCCTGACACCTGTCGAATGTTACTCATGATACAAATAAAGAGGGCATTCTACTAATATTCAAAGTTTGGAAGGACCTAGTTGACTGCACAACTGGTGCAGTGGTGCACAGATGCTACCTTTAATGGGGTTGCCAGGATATCCAAAATAAGGAGTAACAGGCAACTTGTAAGTTCAATGAGGTCACACATGATTCTGGAAAACCACTCTAAGTGCTTTCTATCTTTAAGATAAGGAGTAAGAGGCAACTTGTAAGTTCAATGAGGTCACACATGATTCCGGAAAACCACTCAAAGTGCATTCTATCTTTAAATTCGCCTTGCTGACCCTCCATTGAATAACACTTGTGTTCTTGTTGCTATGGGTACTTCTACAATTTTTGGTAATTGCAGAATTTCTATGTTATATAAATCTTTGTTGCTTAATTCTGATATATGTCTAGGTTGAGGGAAGGACCGTCAAGGCTCAGATCTGGGACACAGCTGGACAGGAAAGATACAGAGCCATTACAAGTGCTTACTATAGGGGTGCTCTTGGGGCTCTTCTGGTATATGATGTGACAAAACCAACCACCTTCGAGAATGTTAGTCGGTGGTTGAAGGAACTGAGGGATCATGCAGATTCGAACATTGTGATTATGCTCATTGGAAACAAGACGGATCTGAAGCATCTTCGAGCAGTTGATACAGAGGATGCTCAAAGCTTTGCTGAAAAAGAAGGCCTTTCTTTCATCGAAACATCTGCATTGGAGGCAACAAATGTAGAGAAGGCTTTCCAGACGATTCTTTCAGAAATCTATCGGATAATCAGTAAGAAGCCACTTTCTTCCGAGGAGCCAGCAACTGCTAACATCAAAGAAGGGAAGACTCTTGTTGTTGGGGCAGAGGATCCTGCCCCCAAGAAGGCATGTTGCTCTTCATCTTGATGGTCATTAGATTTTTAAGCCCCTATATTGTTCCTTTTGTTAGTTTTAACTAGTAGTCATTTTTTGCCTTCTATATTCTCGGTAAAGATATTATACCCTTTTTCAACATTAGGAAGGAAATGTGCAATACATGTCAAAATCTTGTTATAGTATGGCTCTTTAAGAATTAAATCAATTATTTCAATGCTTCAGCGTTAGTTCAAATGACAGCAATTATTTAATGTGTATGGTGTGATATTATAACTAAAGACTATGATTTGCCACCATATAGCAAGAAGTCTAAAGACGGCAATTTCTAGAGTTCTTTTTCATCCGGTGAAATGAGGTTCTCTAAAATTTAAAGAGTCTAATATCCAAATGACTTAATAAGTCTAATTTACTCTAGTATCTTGCACACAATTAGGATATCTCTTTATTCTTCTTCACGCAAAGGTCCTCTCATATTTTTGTGTGTCGGTCCAACTACGTATTTTAATAATACCTCTTGTTTTCTCCCCGACATACGACTTTTACTGTTACAACTAATCACCTGCAAGTAAACTTGGGGCGTACTAATGGCAAGAAATTATCAAGAGGAAAATAACACACGACTTTTCTCAACTACTTACTGAAACAATGAATGTTAAATTGCAAGTTCATCTTACAAGCCGAGGCTGCATAGGGAACATGATATTTGCTTCGCGAAGTTGGTCATTCTTCACTTCGTTATTGCCAGATGGATCCATCTTACAAACAGTGTAAATAAATCTTAGTCACTCTATTTTTAGTGTCAAACAGCTACACATTGTCGGCGCACGCCGAAGTTAAACTCATACTATCAGATTTGCCTCTCGGCGTCTACTTATCATTCCAGGCAGGCAACGTTCACATAACACCATGAGCAAAGTTGGAAATACATTTCAACCAACGGAAGGACATTCTAGTTCTAGTAAACATATGTTTAGTTACAAGCTGTTCAAATTTTGCAATTGGAACAGAGCGATACAGAAACAGAGTGTCAGCAGTTAGCCACAACAGTTGCTCTTCTGCTCAATTGGTTGTCCTTTGATTTGAACAGTGCTACCTGACTTCTTGGCTCCAGCTGGTTGATTACCCATTCTGCAAAATAAAAAATTTGGTTAGGTTCCTAAATCGGAACTACGAAAAGACCAACTACAAACTACTAAGAGATGTGGTTCAGGGTGGAAGACAACTTTTTACTTGTTACCAACATTGTTCACATCATGTTAAATTCATTAATATAAAAACTAGTTCATAGAAAAAGTAGCAACAGTAGCAGTCTGACTATGTACAATAGCTATATATATTCACAATTTCATACCCACTAACGCAATCTATCTTGGTAAGCTTTAAATATGTTGAATGTATCGGAAATAGAATCAATAAATTATGGGGAGAAAAAATGGTGGAACTAGACTTTTTGCAGAAATAAAACCAGGAAAGAAATATTAGCCCACTTACTTTTTCTTGATCTCTCCCGCCATTGTCAAGAAAGCCTGCTCCACGTTAATGGAGTCTTTTGCACTCGTCTCAAGGAAAGGGATACCTAGTTCATCTGCCAAAGCCTGAATAAATTTAAAGTGATGTTACAAATGCATAATTGCTTGAACTGGGAATAAGAACATAACTGACAAGTAAGCTGTCTAGATCATACGTTCATACATTGGTCAAGACGAGGTAGTTTCATACTTTGATAGAATGATTTGGAGAATATTAGAATCACATATTTTGTTATGTCACTACCTAAACCAAGAAATACAGAATAATCAAAAGAAAGGCATTTCAAAAAATTTACATCATCAAGTTCAATATCGCAAAGCACTATTTTGACATGTTTACAAACATCTAAAGTAGTTCATATCTACTAGAGGGTTACTTTTACATATTAATCAATTTTCATGTGTTATCTATCAGCATCAGAGGTATTCCATTGAAACCAGAGCACAAGGAAATGAAAAACTTTCAGAATAATATATCTTTAACAGCAAAAAGTCAAACACTAATCAAACACCACCAATTATTATATAGTCACATGTAACAACCTGATTATAGACCACACACTACCTCCAGAAAGCCTGCGCTCGCAAAGTTCACAAAGAATAACTTATGACAAAACTTCTAGGTTGTTTATTTGCACACATGAACTAAGTTATAGTGCTCCCTCCCACTCTTCTGCTCAACCTCGAACTGGAATCACTGCCCAAGTACCTTGAGCAATCATGGACACCAGGATTGTGCACCTACCCAGAGACTTCATATACTCAAGTGCATTGAGGGGACACAGATCAAACAAAAGTGTGACTACAGTGACTGAATTCAGGGAGTTCTGAGATGAAGAGCTAACTCCAGTGAGACTTGGGTTTCATGAGGCAAACGAGTATGCCACAAGGACGGAGGATAGAATAACTGCTGGTGGATCACTGGTGTCATAGGTATGCAATGTTTCTGACTGATGATGGTGTCTGCAGACATGTCCAAATGATGGTTTGATGCAAAGTCACAATGACTGCTAATAATGAGCTAGCCAACTGTAGCATCTAAAGTATGTTCGTCTTCAATTTTCCACTGAGGACACAGAAACTAAAGATAATGGTTGCAGAAAATACTCCACGCGTAACCCTACTATAAAGAAAAAGTAGCATAAGCAAATTTACAAGTTTTTACTTTTTCAACTTGATCAATTTTTCTCAAAGATATGTCCAACATCTTCATTGAGAAGACAACCCCTAAAACAGGAAGATACCTTTTCCGCTCCAAAAGACATTATAGTCTAAATGTATATCCTGAAAACAAAAATCCTACTCTAGTATAGTAAAGAACTAACACGTTTGAGGCACATAGCTTGAGTTTAAGAAAGGAATCAAATGAAAAGAACATGAGAGCATTGTTAGAATAATTATAACAAAATGAGATGATTTTCAGCATTTGTCAGCAAGCCATGTTCAATAGGCTGATAGTATGGCTAAACCGCGCCCGATCAGTACAAAGAAACAAAGGTTTATCTGATAAAGAGGCAACATAAAATACCTTTCCCGTCTGTGTGTCCACAACCTTGTAAACACTCTCATTTGCATATCTGTCAATTTCATTCAGCCATTGCATGACACTGTTGAAGCTCTCCATTTCAGTTACAACGCAAACAATCTACCATAATATAACCACAAATAAGAAGAGCATTTTTCTTTAACCAGTGTGTTCAAAAGACCATGACACTAAGCTAGAGGATACAAGAAAAGAGAGCAAAAAAGCTTTACATGAATCTAGTTAATCTATAACATACACCCGCTGTAAAGAAATCGATGGCACACTTATTTGAGGATGGCGTGTATCACAGATAGGCAATTATACTACAAAACCAGACCATCTACTCCCCCAATCCCCCCAAAAGGAGAAAATATATGCAGTTAATATTAATATTTTTATACGTAAGTTATTAAATCCTGCACTTTTCAAAAACAATGATGGGACGAAATAGAATCTATCACTCCTCCATCTCATTTTATATGACACTCTTTCTTTTTTGGCAGATCACACGAAGACTGAAATCTTTATTTTTGAGAAACTAGGCTTTTCTTCTTTTCCAATTCTTACCTCTTCAAAATTTTCCGGTCCTTCCCCGGACCCCGCGCATAGCGGGAGCTTAGTGCACCGGGCTGCCCTTTTTTTACCTCTTCAAAAATTCCATCATCATATATTTAAAAGTGATTTAAGGACTTGTAAGACATACGACGCATGGCAATAACAAGAAGAGGTGAGAGAACGGACTATTGAAAAGTTGCCAGGATAAAGGAGAACCAAAAAGTCCAAAAAGGTATGGAATAGGTTCAGAGACAAAATGTTGCAAGTAATATTTGTTTTACTAATGTGTTAGTCTTCTCAGAGTTGGTCATGTCTGGGAAGGTCACACTCCGTGACATAATATGGAGCGAGGGAGTAATATCAAAGTCGATATTAACTAGGAAAGAAGAGTAAATGTCAATTAATTACACCTCGGAGCCAACACTAGCCTACCAGTTACCTTCACTGAAACTCGGAATTTACCAGCTGTGGGGTTCAGTATTGACCCCAGGATCATAGAGTGGGTGATTGACAGTATGTCTTAACCTTATAAAGATATAGTTAGAGAAAGATAAGCATATATTGTTTGTATTTTCAAAAGATTCAACAAGCTTAGGCATTAAGATGATGCAAGAAGAAGTATCATAAGCAATAGAGGATTAGCAAAAAGCTGCAGACAGAATGAGATGCAAGGGAGGTAATGAAATTTAAATCTTAACTACTTTTCCAATTTTTTATGGCCAGAGAAAGTTCTAATCAATGTGCCCCTCTACCCCCTACTCTAGTCAGCTTTCTATCTCTTTCTCCAACCTTCGATGATCCTCCTGCTGGCAATCATCGAAGTCAAGAAGAAGTGATGGGCCTGATCTTCCGATATCGATATCTGATCCCTAAGCTGAGCTCCAAAGTCAGGATTTCTTCCTAAAGCTAAAGTAAGGGCAAGGCCCCGGTCGGTTCTCCCTTTCTTTCTTTCCTGGTTATCTGTTCTCTAGTCGTATAATCATACCATTCTGCCATACTATTTTCAGATGTATGTAATACCTCACAATGATCCCATGTGCTCCCCCATAATAACTGCTTGTTATAGTGCGGAACCGCTCCTGGCCTGCAGTATCCCACTACAAAAAGAAAAAGAGGAAGCTGGTATTATAACATGTAAATCAGCATAGAGCAAGCATCAACGGTTAGTTGATCAATCTAGTCATTATGATTTTGAGGAAATGCCAGCTTCCCAACACTGATATCACTAATAAGAGGGTAATGTGGATATGCCCACTGTTAGTAAAATTCTCTTACTTGATAAAAAGGAGAGGTTAAAGTGGATATATTCAATGTTTTAGCACACACTACCAATTAATTAAATAACGGTAACTGCTGATTTTATTGTGCTAGTCTGAAACTCGCCAACATGCTAACTACTAAGAATTAAAAAACACTGCATCAAAGATGCATTTGGTGGCTTAAAGCGATCACATGCTCACATTACTTTGTAAGCTTGCCCAGAAATGGAATTTGAGATCTATGGAATTCAAATGATAAAGATAAAATGCATAGTTCAAATGGCTTGTAAGATGACCGAGGACCTTCAACATAAGCTCAGTACTATAACTTAGACTTGAAAGCATTCACGCGAACGAACATGCAACACTCGACTATACTTACAAATTTGCAGCTTGATTGTCTTTCCATCCAGCTCCACCGTTCTAATTTTCTAAGACTACATCAACGTGAAACAACTTCATGCTACATTAGCATGAAGTGTTAGCTTATATTTCATTGAAACTTCAGACTCTGAACTAAGACTATATCAACGTGAAACAACTTCATGCTACATTAGCATGAAGTTTTAACTTATATTTCATTGAAACTTCATAATTTTACGCTCAAGTTATATGGAAAACACTACTCATGTCGTATGAAGGTTACTGTAAGCCTATATCAACATCAAACAACTTCATGCTATATCCTTCACGCGTTAAATTTTAAGTTTTGAAAAGTTTTTGAAGATCTATAAGTGAAAACTTCATGCTATATCAACGTCAAACAACTTCATGCAAGTGTGATTTGTAAATGACCATAAGTGAAAATTTCTATAGGCGTGAACTGAATTTAGATATTGTTTTTTAAGTTCCACACTTAAAAAGCAGGACGAACTACGAAAATAATTGTAGAAACATATATCATGAAGCTCAATCAGTTGAACAAACTAATGCAAATTCTGAAGATGAATTGCAATACTTACAATGTATTGTAATTTTTGAATCTGAAGATGAATCTCGTTCAAGGTTCTGGTTTTTTAATAGAGCTGCTGAGAAGAGAGGAGATCTTCGACCAGGGTTGAAGGAGATCTTTGACGAGGGATGGAGTGATGGAGGATCTTTTTCACAAATGAGGTTGCAGATCACGCGATTAATGCGTTATGCGGCTTTTATACCTTTTGTCAGGGGTATAATTGTCATAATATTACAAAAATTTTGTCAGCTGGCTACCAAATCAATAATTTTTAAAAATATGGTACATGTTAAAAGGCAGTGGCGGATCTACATATAGTAGTATGGGTGCTTAAGCACCCATTGCTTTTGACCAAATTTATTAGATTTACCTAGGCAATATCAAAAAATTTAAATAAGTATTGAGTGAGCACCCACAATCAAACTCAGTTACCCTTCTTTGGAATTTTTTTCCGGCAAGCACCCATAACAATAAAATCTTGGCTCCGCCACTGTTAAAAGGTGGCACAAATATAGGGTACGGCTGCAAATCCCGCCATCCCAAACCCAACCCCGTGCAAAGGAAAGAGAGTTGTCTCCCTTATGGCTATGGAACCACGATTTTTCCCAACCTTCATAATTATTTTCTGGAATGGACATATATGGTGTAAACAACTTTTTTGTGGAAGTAATAGATGACTTAGAACACGTTACAGAATGGGGATTCTTTTTGGGTGTTCTACCTTGAAGTTTGGACGAGTTGATGGATATAGCTTTTCTCATGCCTTTCCACTCTTCTTCTCTCCCTAGGAAAAAACCTCATTGAAGGACAATGTGTTGGGGTTAAACAAAGAGTCTTGTCTAAGGTTCAAAGAACATGTGATGCTCTAATGGATCTTCTTCCCTTTGTGATGAAAACTGTAAGACACACCCCAAAGCAAAAATGAGATAACTTAAGAAGAAGATGAAAACCTGATTATGGACCAAGATCAACCAGAACCATAGTAACTAACTAATGAATAATAATGTTTTTCCTAACTTTAAAAACTGATGTATCTTCCTCGGTAATATAGGTCCTCTCAACAAACTGAGCAGCTTCTACGCGAAGCTAGTAGAAATAGAGAGAGGAGACATGTTTGGTGACCTTCTACGCAATGCAGAGCTCTCCCTCATCCGCAAAACTTTTCGTCCCTAACACCACTTTGACAGCTATAACACCATGCAAGAAACACCTAAATTTTCAACTTTGAAGACATGCTCAAAGTTGAGTAAAATCACAATTGTGCTTATATAGATGCATTAAGAATTTGATAGAAATATTCATGGGTATCATGAATTACCCGATTATGGTTGTGAAATCAAATCTGGATTTTAAAAGAAATAAACCAATAATACTTAATATATTGAATATAAGTAGTTCCGCAAAAGGATTGCTCCACAAAACATCCCCCAGCACAGCACCCCTAAAAAAAAGAGGAATCACCAAAGAAATATAAGAGGCAGGCAGAACTCGGGAGATAATTACTTAATGTTTAAAGATACTAGTTAACTCCACATAAAATGATTTTCTAGAGAATTTGTAACCTTGAAAAAAAAGTAGGATATAATTTTGGCAATGATAAGTGCATCTTCATTATAAGAAAATAGAATACCAAAGAATAGTTTCTCATGAAGCTTGCATCTTATGTTTAAGATTCAGTGCATAACACAACAACAAACCCCATAAATTGGGTCTGGTCACTGCATAATACAAAAATGTAATTTACTGTTTAAAAGCGCAGCGCCAGATATACATGTACCTGTTATATGTGATGTAACGTCGGTAGCTAAGCACCTGTTACTGTTTAAAAAGCACGTGTTTGTTTGTTTGCGTAATATTGTTATACGCAAACAAAGTCTGATCAACCTGTTATAGATTGAAAGCATACCTATCAGACGCCTCACAAAGAGAAATTTAGCAGTCTACAGTTTCCTAACTCCACAAATTTCCATCATAAGATTATCCACTAGGAAATAGGAGACAGAGATAACGTATTGCTCCTAGGACTCAGAGAAAGCTGCAAATCAACTTGCTCAGATTAAAAGCCAACAATTCAATTGCCCAAATAGGGATTACATCCAACCTAAAGAGGAAGTTCCAATCTGACCCAGCCTGACATAGCTTACGAAATAAAAATGTGGAACAAGCTAACTTTATCGCACTAAACTACTCCACTAGAAATTAATCTCCAGATATGTTGCAAATAGAGAATGAAACTTTGCTGAAATCCTTCACATTCAAAACCAAAGGGAGATGATGCAAAACTTAAAGCAAACATAAATATCAACTATTTAATAGTACAACAGTAACAATTTGCAAAGCCACGGCAAAAATTAATAACAAACTAATAGACAGAACATGTTTGGCTTAATAGAAGTTTATTTTAGATAATACAAGGCCTAGAACTAGCTCTGTAGCTTCTCAAACTCAATAGGAACTTCTCCCGTCACCCTCTGTGATCACATCTTTGAAAGCTCCGCCACTGGGAATCATAGGTAGAACATGTTCCTGATGAGGTACAATCACATCCAACAAGTATGGCCCAGGAGTGTCTAACATCTTCTGAATGGCAGCTCTAAGATCATCCCTATGTGTCACTCTTGCAGCAGGTACGCCACAAGCCTCTGCAAATTTCAACATATTAGGAAAGATCTCCGCCTCATTAGAAGGATTCCCCAGGTATGTGTGTGCTCTGTTAGCCTTATAGAACCGATCCTCCCATTGAACCACCATTCCCAAGTGTTGATTATTAAGTAACATAATCTTAACTGGGAGATTCTCCACCTTAATTGTTGCAAGCTCCTGCACATTCATGATGAAACTGCCATCGCCATCAATGTCAACCACAACTTCATCCGGTCTTCCAACAGCCGCACCAATAGCAGCGGGCAAACCAAATCCCATTGCTCCTAATCCACCAGATGTCAACCATTGGCGTGGCTTTCTGTACTTATAGTATTGAGCAGCCCACATCTGGTGTTGCCCCACACCAGTACTTATAATAGCATTCCCATTAGTTAACTCATCTAGAACCTGGATAGCATATTGCGGAGGAATAGCATCACCAAAAGTTTTAAAGTTCAACGGGTGCTTCACTTTCTGCTCCGTCAACTCCTGCCTCCAAGCAGAAAAATCCAACTTCAGTTTACCTTCCTTACTTTCTAATATCGAATTCAAACCCTGTAACGCCAACTTGATATCTGCACAAATGGAAACATGAGGCTGCTTGTTCTTTCCAATCTCAGCTGAATCAATATCAATGTGAACAATTTTCGCTCGGCTAGCAAAAGCTTCTAACTTTCCAGTAACTCTATCATCAAACCTCACCCCAAATGCGAGCAACAAATCACTACTGTCCACAGCATAATTAGCATAAACAGTACCATGCATACCCAACATTGAAAGGGAAAGCTCATCCCCAGTTGGAAATGCTCCAAGACCCATCAAAGTACTTGCCACGGGGATTCCCGTGAGCTCCACGAATTGTCTCAACTCCTCACTCGATTGCGAACACCCACCCCCCACATACAAAACAGGCTTCTTTGACTCAGAAATAAGCCTAACAATTTGTTCTAAAAGCATCTCATTGGGCAATTTAGGCAACCTAGACATGTAACCAGGCAACCTCATTGGCTGATCCCAGTCAGGTATCACCAATTGTTGCTGAATATCCTTAGGTACATCAATCAAAACAGGGCCTGGCCGGCCCGATCTCGCGAGGAAAAAAGCCTCACGTACAACCCTAGGAATATCCTCTACGTCCATAACGAGATAATTATGCTTGGTAATCGATCTAGTTACCTCAACAATAGGAGTTTCCTGAAAAGCATCAGTACCGATCATCCTACGTGGCACTTGACCGGTTATAGCAACAATGGGGACGCTATCCAGTAGCGCGTCCGCGAGGCCGCTGACGAGATTGGTGGCGCCGGGGCCGGAGGTAGCAATGCAAACGCCGGGGAAGCCGGTGGCGCGTGCGTAACCCTCAGCGGCGAAGACACCGCCCTGCTCGTGACGCGGCAGCACGTTGCGGATGATGCTTGAACGGGTCAAAGCTTGGTGAATCTCCATGGAAGCGCCACCTGGGTACGCAAAGACGTCCGTAACCCCTTCTCTTTCGAGGGCCTCCACGAGAACGTCGGAACCCTTTCTGGGTTCGTCAGGGGCAAAACGGGAAACGAAAGTTTCGGTTTTTTCGGTCTGGAAAACTTTTCGGGTAGTGGAAATGACATTGGATATGGTGAAACGACGGCGTTGGCTGTGAATGTGCGTGTGGGTGAGGTGGAGGGGTGGTGGGGTGGTTTTGTGGGGGTGGTGGGGGAAAGGGAAGGTGGATCTAGGGAGGAGGGTGGAGGATTTGGAGGAGGAAGGCGATAGGGTTTTGGAGAGAGCGGAAGAAGAGGGGGATGGAGCCGCCGCCGCCGCCATTGTTGAAGGAGAGCAGGGAGAGACGAAACTGGAAGGAGGGTAATGTAGATGGAGTGTGGTTGGTTTTATATTAAGTTGAGAAGATGAGAGCGCCACTAAACTAAAAAGGGGTCCTACTTGATTAAATGCACGTGAATTGCGAAAATGGATGAGAACAAATGGAAGAGAGATCAAAATGTGAAGAAAAGAGAAAAAGAAATATTAAGTAGGCGTTTGGACATAAGAATTGTAAAATTCGAAAAAATGGTGAAATTTTTTTTTAGTGAAAATGGTATTTGAAATTTAGAGTTGTGTTTGGACATAAATTTTAATTTGGGTTGTTTTTGAAGGTTTTGCGTGTGGTTTGAGTGAAAATTTTGAAAAACAGTTTTTTGCAGTTTTTCAAATTTTCGAAAATTTCCAAAATGCATCTTCAAGTAAAAATTGGAAATTTTATGAAGAAACGCTGATTTCGAAAAAAAGTGACTTTTTTTTAAAAGATCTTCCATCAAATTTTATGTCCAAACGGGCACTGAGATGTTGGGTATACGTAGGAGTATGAGTGGCAAATGGGTGGGTCTGGTCGGATATGATTCGGATCGAAAACGGGTAAATGCCCATACAGATAAATTATCCGACCCGACTTATATTTAATACGATAAAAAATGGGCTAACCAACGGATAATATGAGTAACCATATTGTCCATGGCTTCTTAAATATGATTATTTTTTTGGAGAATTTCTAGTCTCCTAAACTCGAGGAACTCCAATTTGAGGCTTTACAAATGTTAAAGTTAAACCCGTTGATTATCCATTGGTTACCAATTGATTATCCATTTTCTAAATGGATAATATGGTTTTTATCCATATTTGGCCCATTTTTAAAACGTTCATTATCCAACCCATTTTTAGTGGATAATATGGGTGGTTAAGTGTTTTCTTTGAACTAGGGGTGTTTATAAAAACCCAAAAAATTGAACCAAACCGAAGACCAAACCAAAACGACCAAAAAACCAATACTTTTTGGTTTGGTTTGGTTTTGATTTTGAATTTAAAAACCGATCAAATTTGGTTTGGTTTTGAATTTAATCAAAAACTAACCGGAATAAAACCGAACCAAACCGACTATAGAAGTATCTATTTCAAATTTATTATTACACCTATATGTATGTACGTCTTTGTACAAAGTTTCTAAAATTTTATTGTGCATGTTAATCGTTTGCACTTTTAGTACATTTCTTTGCATTTACATTCTAGTTTGATTGGTAGTTTTCTTTTGCTAAGTATAAGAATCCATTTTATGTTAAAAATAATCTATTTTAATTGAGTCCTTAAATTTTTCATCATTATTTTATTCAATTATCATTAATATAGCTTGGTAAATGATAGATTTCTCAAAGGGCAATTGATTTGATAGTGTTACATTGAAAATATAGTCGCCGGAATATGAAAGTACAAGAGGGGGGTGAATTGTAAATACTTCAATTTAATTACTTATAAGTTGACTTAAAACTTGAGTAGTCGGCTGAATATGATAATTTAGCAGATATGGTAACGGAAAGTAAAATGCAGAGAATAATTGCAGGAATTAAAAATACCGGAATTTTTATACTAGTTCGGATTCAATGTGAATCCTAATCTAGTCCCCTTGGGTTGCAAGGGAGTTCTCTTCAGTAAATGAGTTTCTTCCGAGTACAAATGTGGTGTATATCGCTCAGTTTCTCCAGCACTCGTTTTTTATACAATGCCTCACCAGTTGTATGCTCTCTTTCTATCCCTGACTTGTTACACAGCAGATCTTAGTGAACGACAATGCTTGTTTGCAGTAGAATAAAGAGAGTGATTTGGTTTGATCAAAGTATGTCTTAGCTAGGGTTTACAAGGGTGTATAAATACTTTGATGGATGGTAGAGGCTTGACAACCCAAGAGATTTGATCCTTGGAAAGAATTGATACTTTCCAAGAATAAGGAATTAGCCGTTGCTTCTCTTGATTGCTTTCCTTTAGCAGAGGATTGCTTCAATTGATTTCTCCTTGATTGTTGGATCTTCCAAATGTGGTCGCTTCCCAGATCTCCTCGTATCCTTTAGTCTTCCGTGATTCTGCCCATGATTCGTATCTTTGTCCAAGGCTTATTTGATTTTTTTCCAGCTCAGCTAATCATTGTTATTGCTGACTGATTCGTTGATTAGATTGCGCCCAGATTTACGAGACCAATCCAGATTTGCTGATCACATGCTGATTGATTTCTTCCCTTATACATCATGAACCATTCGAGCAGTCTTCTTTACTTCTTGAACTTGATTTCCTACACATGTATATTATTTGCATCATTAAAATATGATCTAACAATCTCCCCCTTTTATGATGGCAAAATAATATAATAAGGTAAAGAAGTAAACACCAGTCGACTTCCCTGTGTTTTACTAGTCGACTTGACTCCCCCTCAATGTATGTACGCTTGACTCCCCCTCAATGTATGCAGTTGACTTGACCTGTCCATGATTCTCCCCTTCAATGTGTGCAGTCGACTTGGACCGACTTGTACCTGTACATTATACAATATATGCTACCTATACACATATAAAATGTGTGCAGTCGACCTGTACACATACACATATAGACACATAGTCGACTTGTACCTGTACATATACACATAACATAGGCAAAATAACATAGACCTGTACACATACATAACATAGGCTTTTTCTCCCCCTTTTTGCCATCAGCAAAGAGTGATTATAAACATAGATAACAGGGAAGCAGAAAAGGTAAAGAGAATTATCCAAGGGCTTAAACCACAGCCCACAATACCACCAAAACAAGTTGTCAAAAAAAAGTTTTGAAAAACATCCACACCAGCGGCGCAGGAAATAGGTAAGGGTGTTGCAGATGGCCTCCTTTAACTGTTCGAAGCTAGTATTTGCAGCGACGCTCATACCATCCAGCCTGTCGTGAACCTCCGTGAAGACTTTGACAGCATTCTCCCTTACTCTGAGAACAGCAACTCCGATTTTTGACACGTCAGACCCTGTTTCCTTTGAAATAGCATGAATGTCACCCATAGTGGATTGAGTGGCGGAGAGAAGATTCTTGATGTCAGAGAGTTTGGTGTAACACCCCGTAAATTCGACTTAGGAGTGAATGTGTTAAATGAGTGGTAAGATTATATTTTGAACATGTTAAGTCCCATCGGGATGATTATGGATAAAATAGTTATTTCAAAATCAAGATGGAAAGAGAGGTGCATAAGATTTGACAAAAATCAACTAAGTTTGCAGAAGGTTTGTCTTCCATCAAGTTTTAGTGAAAATGTGTAAGGAATTGGGAAAAGTTCGAAACATAAAAGTTGTAGGCCTTTGAAATAGCTTTTAAAAGATATATAATGGAGCCCCAACGGATCTATGTACAAAAAGTTATGTGCGTTTTACGGAACAGCACGCACATGCGCACCCGGTAGCGCGCCCATTAGCGCGGCCGCGCTAATTTTGAGGCAGTGTTATTGCCATTTAGCAAGGTCAGTAGTGCGGGCAAGCCTCCAGTAGTGCGGGCGCGCTAGTGGGGGGTCGTTTTAAAGCTATATTTCGTTCCCCACAGCCCCAAAACATAAAAACTTGCTCTAGAAAGGGGAACTCTCAAAAACCTAACTCCTTAAGGGTCCTTCCACTTAAGGGTCCTTCCACCACCCAAGGTAAGTTCTAATGGCGATTCTAAGTTAATTTCAATTTCCCAACATCTTATTAAGATGGGTAAACTCTCCATATCATTAGATATTCGGTTGGGTCATCATTGTTGAGAGAATGAAGCCTAGAACTTGAAATTCAAGGGTTTGAACTTCGAAAAGGTAATGTCTTCACCCTCTAATTGATTCTAGCATTGGTTTAATGATTATAAACCCTAGTTCATGAGATATGAGTTGATGGGTTTGATAGAAAAGCATGAACGATTATAGATTTGGGGTGTTGAGTGTTGATTATTGGTTAAGGGTGTTGTCTAGCTTAAGGGTGATAAAGAATAATATCGATTACAACCATTTGAGACTTTAGAATTTATCTAGGGGCGAGGAAATGGGTTGTTGGGTGTAGAGACACCATTAATAAGGACTATGAAGCTTTATTTTCACCAAGTGTTTGATGAAATGCTTAAGTGACCAAAACATGAGCATTATAGCTAATATGGAATCCCTTTGACTTGTAATGCTATAGATTAAAGTTGAAAGGGTTGACAAACGTTGTATTACGCTCAAGAGCCGGAAGTTAAGGTATGTAAGGCTGACTCTTTACGTTTGGGAATGTCTATGATTCTACCTACGTCATATTCATTATGACCCTTACCAGTTTCCTCAGAAAGTAACTATGACCTAGTTCCCTGAATAGTAGTAGAACTTCTATTCTCTAGATGGCATAGTTTCATAATCATTAGATATTCTATGAGTCTCAGTTATGACAGATCAACTTATTATGAATATTCATCTCAGTCTAATCCTATTCACTATTACAGTATCATGTCACTTTGTATGGCTCTTTATTTCAGTATCATTTATTACAGTATGATTCTCAGTTCCTGATTCTAAATTCCTGAATGTTGAGCACTTGTATTTGGGCCTGAGGCCGCAGTTTATGCTTTATGCATCTTTGGGCCTGAGGCCGCAGTTATGTATACGTATACTTGGGCCCGAGGCCGCAGTTGTGCGCGCACACACACACACACACACACACACACACACACACATATATATATATATATATATTGGGCCTGAGGCCGCAGTTTAATATTCAGTTAAACAGGTTGTTCATCATTCAGGAGAGAGAGTATTCACATCCTTACTTCCTTGTTTAGTTATCAGTTTATCAGCTAGCAGTTCAGTTTCAGTTCCAGTATTTACAGCTCTTTTGTTCAGCTATTTTACATACCAGTGCAATTCAAATGTACTGACGTCCCTTTTTGCCCGGGGCCTGCATCTCGCGATGCAGGTAACGATGTTCAGGTTGATGATTCTGCTTGTTAGGACATCTCGTATCAGCTGTTGGTGAGCCCCAGTCTTTCGGGGCCTTATCTCTCTTTTGTTTTAGTCATTATAGTATTTCAGTTAATAAGGTATACCGGGGACCTTGTCCCGGTAAACAGTTGGCATTTTCAGTATTCCTTAGAGGCTTCGTAGACTATAACCCAGTCAGTCAGATATTAGCAGGCTTTCATGTGTTAGCCTTGTCGGCTACTTGTTTATACTTGCAGACCTTTCAGTATTTTCCGTATCTATGATATTTCAGTCAGACCTTTTAGCAGATTATCATGTTTTACATTTACCTCTAGCTCATAGTTATACCACATATTGATCCAGCCATACAGTTGGTTCACTCTGTCACATGCAGTCAGGCACCGAGTGCCGTGTTACGCCCAGGCCATGGTTCGAGGTGTGACAAAGCTTGGTATCAGAGCCCTAGGTTCAAGAGTCCTAGGGAGTCTATGAAGCCGTGTCCAGTGGGGTCTCTTTTATGTGTATGTGCGCGCCACACATGTAAATAGTTGACCACCAAGACATCTAGGATTGTTCCATTTCTTTCATACTCTAGATCGTGCAGTTAGAGCTATGTTTTCAGGAATCTTTCTAACCCGTGCGAATTGCGTATTTCAGAAAAAATGCCTGCAAAAAGAAAGTACACCAGGAGGGCATCAGCTGCTAGCCAGGGGGCCACAACTAATGCTGCTCAGGAGGAGGACACTCCGGCCCAAGGGGTTGCACCGGGCTCAGTGCCCAGTGCTTCAGACATGGATGTCAGGGGAGCTATCCAGATGCTCACCCAGATTGTTTCTACTCAGGCTCAAAGGCAGGGAACAAATGATGTTCATGAGATGGGTAGTTCCAGGTCTAGGGAATTCCTCAACATGAAACCTCTCGTCTTCACAGTCTCCAAAAAGGATGAAGATTCGCAAAACTTCATTGATGAGGTTCAGAAGATATTTCAAGTGATGCATGCTACAGACACTGAGGCAGCAGAGCTTGCTGCGTACCAGCTGAAGAATGTTGCCAACACTTGGTATGAAACGTGGGAAGAGTCCCGAGGGGAGGATGCGGATCCTACGACTTAGAAGGAGTTTGCAGATGCGTTCCTTGAGCACTTTCTACCCATTGAGGTCTTGGAAGCTAAGGCTTTGGAGTTTGAGAGACTCAGATAGAATGATATGAGTGTGAATGAGTACTACCTCAAGTTCGTCTCTCTGGCCAAGTATGCTCCAGAAATGGTACGTGATATGAGGGCCAGAGTTAGGCGGTTTGTGTTGGGGCTTTCAGATGATTTATTTGCTGATGCTAATATAGCTGCTCAGAATAATGACATGACCATCACTAAGATGGTTGCCTTTGTTCAAGTGAACAAAGACAGGTTGAAAGAAGAAGAGCGGCTACAGAAAGAGAAAGACAGGGAATTCAGCAAGAGAGCTAAGTCTGCAGGAAATTTCAGCCATGGGAGATCTCAAGCAGGAGGCAATAGCCAGTTCTTCAGGAAATCAAAATCAGGACCTGCTCCATCTTCAGCTAGTGCACCGGTTCAGAGGTCAAAGTTTAACAAGAAAAACTAGAATTTCAGAACAGCAAACTCACAGTCACAGGCTAGTGTGGACAACAGGGTCCCTGGTTACCCTATTTGCAACACGTGTGGTAAGAGGCACCCAGGGTTGTGTCATTTGGGCACAAATGGTTGCTTTGGGTGCGGTCAGCAGGGCCACTTCTTGNCTTACCTACCAACCGGAATTCGTCAAAATACTAACTTCGCCAATTCAAGCCTAATTATACACCGAATCTCCAAAATCAATTCCGATCGCACTCCTAAGTCGCAAACCCGAAGCTAACCAAATCATCGGAATTCAAATCCGAGCCCTCTAACACAAAAGTCAACATCCGGTTGACTTTTCCAACTTAAGCCTTCTTAAAAGAGACTAAGTGTCTCATTTCTTATCAAAACCATTCCAAACCAACTCTAACACATCAAATACTGATAATGAAACTTGAAGAAGCATAAAATGGGGGAAATGGGGCGATAACTCACGTGACGATGGGTCGGGTCGTCACAGAAAAATCATGTGTAATTACCTGACAGTATATTAATATGTGAATAATAAATATAAAAAATTTACTGATTAAGAGGTATTTAAAATCAATATTTTCTCGTAAAATATATTTAATAATTATAAGTTGATAAGTAATATCATTAAAAAAATTGGTATCTTACAAATAAATAATATTATTGCATAAGTAAATTAATAAAAATTTCAATAATGATATTAAGTTTTTCACCAACACATGTGAATAGAGACTATTTCTCATAACAAAATATGTATACTAATGATAATAAAATAAAACTAGTAAATACAAAAAGTAAATTTTGATGTGTGATATGTGTGTGTGTTCAACGCTTTGGGCAAGCCAGAGCAAGACTTCTCTATGGGAATACCCGGCTATCTCCTACTTTAAATAGAGAAAATCCCTGGAATTCTCTGATGCCAGGGATTATGTCTTAAAAACTGTTAAAAAATAATAATTTTAATATCTCAAAAAGAATATTTAAATTGATGTCTAGGTTCATCCTTTTAATGTGTCTTTATATGACCAATAAATTTGAATATATATTAATGTGTATAGTAGTAAAATAGAATAACTTTAAACACAATATTTTGTTAACATTTAATGGTAACAAAATCAGTTATGTTTTTGTAACTTTGAATTTGACCAAAGATGGGTCTTGTATGACCATTTCCTTAAATGTCTATTTTGATAACATCTCATTAACTTTGATAATAAAGTTTCTTTGGCTTTAAATAATTGTAACATTTGATAGCATAGAATCCTTAATGGATTTCTAACGTTTTTTATTACATCAGATGTCCATCTCCTTTTGAACTATATATAAAGCTATCTACCTGTATTCATGGGAGGATAGAGTGAAAAAGCAATCTGCTAATCTTCTTCTTTGTGCTGGATTTTATTTTATTCAATCTTTGTTGTTTCTGCTCCTAGTTTATACTAGAAGAGCTTGTTGAATCCTGGGGGATACGCCTAATATTATTCATCTCGGTGTGGGCGAAATATCCTTAAGGACAGTGTCTTTGACACGCCTCAAGCTAAACTTTTTATTCTCCATAATCATCCAATTTTTTCAACAATCTTAAGGATATTTTACGTTGTTATTATGGAGAATAACGCTGCTAATGTTGCTGTTTTTGGTGGAAATAATTTTAACCGCAAGCACGCTGTTATTGACAAAGGAAAAGAAATTGCTACTAGAAGCAACCTTGTGGAAGAGAACAACCGTCAGAGAAAATCAAGTAACAGGTATGATAAAAGAAATGGTTATAAGCCCAAAACCAACAATCAAACCTTCAAGGAAAAAGGCAACTACTTTGTGTGTGGCACACCTGGCCACTATGTTGCTCAATGCCGAAAAATGGTTGAGAATGACAATCCCACTAAGGCTAAAGTAAATTTTACTGAAGCCAAAGTGGATGATATAACTGTTGCGGTTGTTTCCCAAGTGAACCTTGTGGGCAATGTGAAAGATTGGGTGTTAGATTCTGGTGCCACTAGGCACATATGTGCTAACAAAAAAGACTTTGTGTCTTACACCCAAGTTGAGGAGGGAGAAGAAGTTGTCTATCTTGGTGACTCAAGGACTACTCCAGTTCTTGGAAAAGGCAAAGTTCTTCTCAAACTCACATCTGGCAAAACTTTGGCATTGAATGAAGTGTNATTGGATCTTCCAAATGTGGTCGCTTCCCAGATCTCCTCGTATCCTTTAGTTTTCCGTGATTCTGCCCATGATTCGTGCCTTTGTCCAAGGCTTATTTGATTTTTTCCAGCTCAGCTAATCATTGTTATTGCTGATTGATTCGTTGATTAGATTGCGCCCAGATTTACGAGACCAATCCAGATTTGCTGATCACATGCTGATTGATTTCTTTCCTTGTACATCATGAACCATTCTAGCAGTCTTCTTTACTTCTTGAACTTGATTTCTTGCACATGTATATTATTTGCATCATTAAAACATGATCTAACAATCTCCCCCTTTTTGATGATGGCAAAATAATATAATAAGGTAAAGAAGTAAACACCATTTCGACTTCCCAGTGTTTTACTAGTCGAATTGACTCCCCTCAATATATGTACGCTTGACTACCCCCTCAATGTATGCAGTCGACTTGACCTGTCCATGACTCTCCCCCTTAATGTGTGCAGTCGACTTGTACCGACTTGTACCTGTACAGTATACAATATATGCTACCTATACACATATAAAATGTGTGCAGTCGACGTGTACACATACACATATAGACACATAGTCGACTTGTACCTGTACACATACACATAACATAGGCAAAATAACATACTTTTTCTCCCCCTTTTTGTCATCAGCAAAGAGGGATTAGAAACATAGATAACAGTAAAGCAGAAAAGGTAAAGAGATTATCCAGCGGCTGGTGAAACAACCCACAGTAGCAAACAGAATTATCCAAGAGCGTAACCACAGCCCACAATACCACCAAAACAAGTTGTCAAAAAAAAAACATAGTTTTGAAAAACATCCACACTAGTGGCGCAGGAAATAGGTAAGGGTGTTGCAGATGGCCTCCTTTAATTGTTCGAAGCTAGTATTTGCAGCGATGCTCATACCATCCAGCCTGTCGTGAACCTCCTCGAAGGCTTTGACAGCATTCTCCCTTACTCTGAGAACAATAACTCTGATTTTTAAAACGTCAGAAGCTGTTTCCTTTGAAATAGCATGAATGTCACCCACAGTGGACTGAGTGGCGGAAAGAAGATTCTTGATATCAGAGAGATTGGAGTCAATAGAGCTAAGCTTCTCACTAAGCTCAGAACTGACAAGAGTAGGAGGAGGAACAACTGATGAAGGTTTAGTTTCCATAGGGGCCTGCTTTGCTTCACTCTCACTTTTCTTAACCCAGGAGCCCTTGATACTCA
>NW_017671134.1:94132-113348 GCF_001879085.1 Nicotiana attenuata
GGAGGGAATTCACAAACACAAGACTATGGCTTTTGAACAAGGGGGAGATGATGGTACTTTGAGATACAGAGGCAGACTATTTGTTCCAAACGTAGATGGGCTCAGAGAGAGGATTATGTCAGAAGCCCACAATTCTAGGTATTCTATTCACCCAGGTTCCACAAAGATGTATCACGATCTTAAGGAGGTTTATTGGTGGAACGATATGAAAAAGAATATAGCAGATTTCGTGGCTAAGTGTCCAAATTGCCAGCAGGTGAAAGTCGAACACCAGAGCCCTGGCGGTTTAACTCAGAATATAGAAATTCCCATTTGGAAATGGGAGATGATAAACATGGACTTCATAACCGGTCTATCTCGCTCGTTCGGAAGCATGATTCGATTTGGGTGATTGTAGACCGACTTACCAAGCCAGCTCACTTCTTGCCAGTAAAGGCTACAAATTCGGCCGAGGATTATGCCAAGTTGTATATCAAAGAAATTGTCCGATTGCATGGGACTCCCTTGTCCATTATCTCAGATCGTGGTGCTCAGTTCACAGCAAACTTTTGGAAATCCTTGTTGACATGTGATTTTTGACCCTCCCCGAAATTTTACCCATTTTAGCATGTAAATATTTAGTTTAGGCCTAATATCGCCATTTCAACTACTTTTTACTATTTTACTTTATTTTATTACAAGAAAATTAAAAAATTACAAAAAAAATAGGTTTATTAATATTTTATAGTCATTTTTAATCTTAAAAAAAATATTACAAAAATAGTACCCTATCTTTATTTTTATAATCTTGAAAACACAAAAAAAATAGTTTTATGTTTTATAGTTTAGTTCAATTAATTAAAATTAGTTTATATTTTTATATTATAATTGTACATAATTTTAGAAGAAAGAATTAGTTTTAGGTTGGTTTATCCCGTTTTTATAAATCTTATAGTCCATTTTTAGTCTTTTGCCCAAAATACCTAGCCCATAGTTCCTAGGCCCATACCCCTAACCTAATCCCTACCCTATATAATACTACTTATACCACAAACACAATATACCTAAAAAACACTCTAAAAACCCAATCAGCCGCAATTCAAGGACCCCCCCCCCTTCACGTCTTCTTCACACACCCAGCCGTTCTCTTCCTCTTCTTCAGTAACAACCAACACCAGCTCCATCGACGACCACCCTTCTGCTCACCTCCAAATGACCATACAAACACACAGTCACACGCCTGAGATTCACCTTCACAGACTCTAGGTCTCGCACGTCCTTCACTCACTGTCGAAGAGAGCCAAAATGGATTCGAATTGTATTCTGGATTTGGAAACATAACCCTTCAAAGACTGAAAACAAAGATAGAAACAAACGGGAATTTCCCGATTTCATGGGGATTTTGTTAATTCATATGGTTTTCCAGTAAAGGTCAGTTCGTCGATGCCGATTCGAGATCGTTGTTGAGTTCTTGGTCGCGGTTCCTGTCGAATCTCGATTTTTAGCAGTTGTTTTTCATTTCAAGTGCGTCGACAAGTCTTCTTCTGCTTGTAACCGTTTCAAACAATTTAATCGAAAGAATTTTCAGACATTCTGACGGTAAATTGATTCTCAAGGTCACTGATGAATACGAGGTAAATTTCCTTTTTAAGCTGCGATTTTGCTATTCTTGTTCATAGTTTGTGCCTACAACGGATGCTGAATTGAATCTCAATTACTTCTACTAGTGCAGCTTCTATCTTTGTATTGCAATCTAGTGCTAATGTTTGGGTTCCTTGTGTTGTCATTCTCTCTTGAATCTTATTGGGGTGTATGTAAAAGCTGAAATTCTGCACGAGCTTTGCTGTATAATGACGTTCCTGTTTTATAAAGAAGCACAAATTAGCTTGTCTTAAGCTTTGATGAACGGAATCAATTAGTTTCATGTTTTGGCATTTGATACACGACCAATAGGGAGCTCCATTTGTTCTGAATGTTGGTAGTATTGGCCAGTTTATGTTGAATAGCCTGTTTGTTATTAACGGTTCAACAACATTGAGATTCTGTTAAACTTTGAAATTTTGTATAGTGAGTGTTATATGTTCCTAGTCTGTTCTGTTGGCATTTTTCTTCCTTGCTAATTTAGTCACCAATAATATTGTATTGCTTCTTGTTGGATTTGTTTGGTGCACATGAAAATAGGATCGAGTCACGCTATTGATTTAAATGATGAAATAACTTAGACTTGCTTAGAGTGAACTTTACTTGATAAGAGGGCCTTCTCGTCAAACTAACTATTTGCTTCACTTTTCTGGAGTTATTTTGAAACCTCAAAATGCTGAAGGTTGGACTTCATAATTGAATATCGGGATTAATTTCGTAATTTGGGTTTAGGGCTCGCTAATTAAGTAGCATGCTCGAATTAAGAGGTTCTCCTCTTGTTCGAATGTGGACTTGAATTAGAGGCCCAAATTCCTTGCTTTAAGTTGCCCTTTAAATAATAAAAGTGGGACGAGCCTCGCCAAATAAAAATGCATAAATTGCGGGGCCCTCATTAAATACTTTATTAAAATATTTAGAAATTCAGGACATGCCATTTAGCGAATGTTCATGGCTTCCCGCAAAGTTAATAAGACGCTAGTCACTTTAGGCGCGCTTTTAATAATATTACTTTCCTAAACTCGGGTGTGCATTTCATGCAACCCAAATCCAAATCCCAAAACGTTGAATAAGAGGTGTCGAGGATCCGGGTGTATTTCATGTGACGTGATCCAAAACCACGCTCTTAAACGGCGTTCACTTTCATAAAAACTAATTAAAAGCGGTTAAACAAATTTATAAAATTGCACTATAGGTTTGAACATGTATAAAAACCAGATTTTAGCCATTTATAATAATTTAAGCGCCCGTGCTAGAACCACGGGATCCGGGGGTGCCTAACACCTTCCCTCGGGTCAACAGAATTCCTTATTCAGAAGTTCTGGTTCGCAGACTCCAATTGGGAAGTCGAATTTTTCCTCGATTTGGGATTTAAATTAAATCGGTGACTTGGGACACCAAAAGCCAATCCTTTCCCAAGTGGCGACTCTAAAAATAAATAAATAATCCCATTTCGAATTATGTCACTTTAAATGGAAAAACTCCCTTATACATTTATCCTTCGGGGTAGGTGTGTAAAAAAGGAGGTGTGACAATCCTTTCAGAAGGGATTGGGCACAAGGGTGAACCTCAGCACCACTTTTCATCCTCAGACAGATGGACAGGCGGAACACACCATTCAGACTCTGGAGGATATGTTGAGGGCGTGTGTTATTGATTTTAAAGGTAATTGGGACGATCATCTACCTCTCATTGAGTTTGCTTACAATAACAGCTATCACTCTAGTATCAAGATGGCACCGTACGAAGCTCTGTATGGGCGAAGGTGTAGATCACCAATTGGTTGGTTCGAAGTCGGAGAAGCGGAGTTGTTAGGACCCGATTTGGTCTATCAGGCTATGGAGAAAGTCAACTTAATACAAAGGCATTTGAAGACGGCTCAAAGTCGCCAAAAGTCCTATTCGGACGTGCGGTGTAGAGACTTAGAGTTCCAAGTTGATGATTGGGTGTTTTTTAAAGTATCGCCCATGAAAGGCGTTATGAGATTTGGGAAGAAGGGGAAACTTAGTCCCCGCTATATTGGTCCATATAGAATCCTGCGAAGGATCGGTCAGGTGGCTTATGAGTTAGAATTGCCACAAGAACTAGCTATCGTACACCCAGTGTTCCATGTGTCCATGTTGAAGAAATTCATGGGAGACCCATCACTTGTGGTTCCTACAGAGGTTTAATAGGGGTTTTAAAGACAACCGTTATCTTTAAATGAAAGGTGAAATTCCCAGTGGCTATTCTTGATCGTCAAACTCGCAAGCTCAGAACTAAGGAAATTGCTTCAGTAAAAGTGCTTTGGAGGAATCAAAAGATTGATGAGGCTACATGGGAATCCGAGGAGGACATGAAGTCCAGATATCCCCATCTCTTTGAAGGGCAAAAGGAAAATGTGGAAGGTAATTGACCTTTCCATTCAGTTCTTATATTATAATCTCCATGTTCTTCAGTATTTACTCAACTTAGAACTCAATCATTACGTACTCATTCAGTTGGATACATATGTATATGATATTTCAATATTCTCATATCACCATAACACCCGTTTAATGTCCATAGATAGTCGTAGTTGCAACCAGGACCATCATTCGAGGACGAATGATCCCAAGGGGGAGATAATGTAACACCCCGTAAATTCGGCTTAGGTGTGAATGTGGTAAATGAGTGGTAAGGTTATATTTTGAACATGTGAAGTCCCAACGGGATGATTGTGGGTAAAATAGTTGTTCCAAAAATCAAGATGGAAAGAGAGGTGCATAAGATTTGACAAAATCGACTAAGTTTGCAGAAGGTCTGTCTTCCATCAAGTTTTAGTGAAAATATGTAAGGAATTGGGGAAAACACAAAGCATGAAAGTTGTAGGCCTTTGAAATAGCTTTCCAACAATATATTATGGAGCCCGAACGGATCTCTGTGCAAAACGTTATGTGCATTTTTAGAACAGTACACGTATGCGCACCCGGTAGGGCGAACAAGCCTCCAGGTGCGCGATCGCGCTAGTGGGAGGCAGTGTTACTGCCGTTTAGCGCGAACAAGCTTCCAGGTGCGCGAACGCGCTAGTGGGGGGTCGTTTTAAAGCTATTTCGTCCTCCACAGCCCCAAAACATAAAAACTTGCTCTAGAAAGGGGAACTCTCAAAAACCTAACTCCTTAAGGGTCCTTCCACCATCCAAGGTAAGTTCTAATGGTGATTCTAAGTTAATTTTAATTTCCCAATATCTTATTAACATGGGTAAACCCTCCATATCATTAGATATTCGATTTGGGTCATCATTGTTGAGAGAAGGAAGCCTAGAACTCGAAATTCAAGGGTTTGAACTTCGAAAAAGTAATGTCTTCACCCTCTAATTGATTCTAGCATTGGTTTAATGATTATAAACCCTAGTTCATGAGATATGAGTTGATGGTTTTGATAGAAAAGCATGAACGATTATAGGTTTGGGGTGTTGAGTGTTGATTATTGGTTAAGGGTGTTATCTAGCTTATGGGTGATAAAGAATAATATCGATTACAACCATTTGAGACTTTAGAATTTATCTAGGGGCAAGGAAATGGGTTGTTGGGTGTAGAGACACCATTAATAAGGACTATGAAGCTTTATTTTCACCAAGTGTTTGATAAAATGCTTAAGTGACCAAAACATGAGCATTATAGCTAATATGGAATCCCTTTGACTTGTATTGCTATAGATTAAAGTGAAAGGGTTGACAAACGTTGTATTACGCTCAAGAGTCGGAAGTTAAGGTATGTAAGGCTAACTCTTTACGTTTGGGAATGTTTATGATTCTCCCTACGTCATATTCATTATGACCCTTACCAGTTTCCTCAGAAAGTAACTATGACCTAGTCCCCTGAATAGTAGTAGAACTTCTATTCTCTAGATGGCATAGTTTCACAATCATTAGATATTCTATGAGTCTTAGTTATGACAGATCAACTTATTATGAATATTCATCTCAGTCTAATGCTATTCACTATTACAGTATCATTTCACTTGGTATGGCTCATTATTTCAGTATCATTTATTACAGTATGATTCTCAGTTCTTGATTCTAAATTCCAGAATGTTGAACACATGTATTTGGGCCTGAGGCCGTAGTTTATTCTTTATGCATGTTTGGGCCTGAGGCCGTAGTTTATGCTTTATGCATTTTTGGGCCTGAGGCCGTAGTTATGTATACGTATACTTGGGCCTGAGGTCGTAGCTTGTGCACGTGTATATATATTGGGCCTGAGGCCGTAGCTTATCAGATAAACAGGTTGTTCATCATTCAGAAGAGGGAGTATTCATATCCTTACTTCCTTGTTCAGTTATCAGTTTATCAGCTAGCAGTTCAGTTTCAGTTTCAGTATTTACAGCTCTTTTGTTCAGCTATTTTACATACCAGTGCAATTCAAATGTACTGACATCCCTTTTGCCCGGGGCCTGCATCTCGCGATGCAGGTAACGATTTTCAGGTTGACGATTCTGCTTGTTAGGACATCTCGTATCAACTGTTGGTGAGCCCCAGTCTTTCGGGGCCTTATCTCTCTTTTGTGTTAGTCATTATAGTATTTTCGGTTAATAAGGTATACCGGGGACCTTGTCCCGGTAAACAGTTGGCATTTTCGGTGTTCCTTAGAGGCTTCGTAGACTATAACCCAGTCAGTCAGATATTAGCAGGCTTTCATGTGTTAGCCTTGTCGGCTACTTGTTTATACTTGCAGACCTTTCAGTATTTTCCGCATCTATGATATTTCAGTCAGACTTTTTAGCAGATTATCATGTTTTACATTTACCTCTAGCTCATAGTTATACCACATGTTGATCCAGCCATACAGTTGGTTCGCTCGGTCACATGCAGTCAGGCACCGAGTGCCTTGTTACGCCCGGGCCATGATTCGGGGCGTGACCGCCACCATAAAAACACAATCAAGAAGACCACTTTATTGTAAGTCCAATAGCTGTCAAGGCAACAAATGTTGATCGCGCAAAAGACCATATATAGAGAGTGCAGATCTTGCCTTATCACTATGGCTTTCAAATTTCATTTAATTATTGCGCAAATGTTAAGTATCGGTGGCTTAGACCTTTAAATTTTAATAAGAGTAAATTAAAATATTATTTATCTTCCCTAGATATGTATTGTATCTGTTGACTATTATAGATTAAGGCAGTTTATGGGAAGCTAAAAGTATTATCTCAAAATCTCGAAGAAACTAAATAACTTTAGCATCTTCTGCTTAAGTTTTTGAAAAAGTTTTATGACAAAACTAATGAATCCAGGACAAAAAAAACTTCAGCTTATATAGTGCTGAAGTTTTTACAAATGAACTAAATAACTTTAGCATTTTCTACTGACGTTTTTGAAAAAGCTTATCGAGGACAAAAAAACTTCAGCTTATTTAGTGCTGATGTTTTTACAAATGAACTAAATAACTTAAGCGTCTTCTGCTGAAGTTTTTGAAAAAGTTTTATGACAAAACTAATGAATCCAGGACAAAAAAACTTCAGCTATTTTAGTGCAGAAGTTTTTACAAATAACTTCGGCATCTTCTGCTGAAGTTTTTGAAAAAAGGTTTTATGACAAAACTAATGAATCCAGACAAAAAAACTTCAGCTATTTTAGTGCTAAATTTTACAAATGAACTAAATAACTTCAAATCTATCCAGACTTCACCTCCGTCTACTAGGAATGCTGAAGTTTACGTGAATTGCCCTTTGCTACTTCAGCCCCGCATGCTGAAGTTACGGGAAAATGGTACACTTGCAATTTTTTTTGCCAGCGAGCACAAAGTAAAACGTCGACCCAAAAAACGCCACAGTGGAAAAGAGGTTAATTTACGGCTTGCGTAATTGCCATTACATAAATCGATCTGATAAACGGTGTTATTAAAAAGAAGAGCATAAGTATCAATTAATAATTATTATTTTATCAACGATTAATAATATTATATTTTGTTAATGAAACACTCGTAGTTCACTAATTGACGCCAACAATGGAGAAAATACATAGTTAAGTTATTTTATTATTTTTAATTATTTAAAAATGTTTAGAACCAGAACCCAAAAAGTTATTGGACATTATATGATAATATAATTTTCTTGAACTTTTTAACATCTTCACTTTTCTTTTGAATTTTCTTAAAATAAATTATTAATAAAATTTAAACCACTCAATAATCTCTAATTTAAAATTACAAATTCAAATTAGTTAATCAAATAATATAAATTGTATCATGAAGGAACTAATAAATGGATTAATATACTATGATAAACAATGTATGTCAAATAAAATATACTTAAGCTTCTGGATTGTATAAGGATAATATTAGTAGAGAAACATTAAAATACTTTATATTTAAATACGAATGCTATATAGTCGTTGGGCGCGGCTTTGCCCAGGCACAAATCGACCTCACTCCTCTCAAGTCTCACCCCTCGTCCCCACAATGAAAGAAAGAACCCAAATATTCCTACTACTTATACTTTGCTGCTAAAAACAAAGTGAAGAAAAGCTGTGAAGATACGGACTACCTGCACCGGATAGAAAGACCTGTATAGTAACATACCTATTTGCTAATAGTTGAACCTTCCGTGTATCCATATTATAGTATAAAGCAACAAATCAATCTGTAGTCTATCAAAATAATACTGGGGGTAACACATATATATATTATTAGTTCTTGCGTACCCCAGTATTCTATCACCACGTATATCTATTTTCATGGGGTATTATAACAGATGTACTATGCTAATACTTTAAAATGACCTTCAATATAAAACAAATAATTTTTTTTTTTTTTTTGAGATAGAATTTCTAAGAAAAACTGTCCCACTCTTGACTTCGTGAGATTATGATAAATTCAGAATATTTGGAGATGGTTAAACGATGTACACAAGTGAATGATAGTAAATATTGAGAAATTTTGAATGAGTATTCATTATCTGCTTCAGGAATCATTACTTGTGTGGTATCACCCATTATATGTGAATACCTAGCACTATCGTTATGTATCAAATTGGTATGTTTGGGAATTACAATTTCTACAGCTTATCCCATGGCATAACCATTTAGCATATATTAGATTCCAATATAAAAGATATTTAGAATATTATATTGTGGGATAAACCAAATTATATTTTGAATTATAATTTAATTCTTTGCACATATCATAATATTATCATAAGTAATTTGTAAGCATTATTTATCAGCACTCTTTTTCCTATAACAAATAAGAGCGATAACTCATTTATTACAAGTATTGATGATCATAACTGTAAATACCCTATATTATTTATAAGGATGTATATAGTCA
Source organism: Nicotiana attenuata (assembly GCF_001879085.1). Taxonomy (NCBI): domain Eukaryota; kingdom Viridiplantae; phylum Streptophyta; class Magnoliopsida; order Solanales; family Solanaceae; genus Nicotiana; species Nicotiana attenuata. Next base: position 103,037 of record NW_017671134.1, read on the forward strand.
TTACATAATAATATAATAATAACACAACAAATAATAATAATAAAAGCTAACTATAAAAAAATAAGGCTAAATACATAATTGACACCTGAACTATCGACCAAATCCCTGTTACACACTTTCTTGGAGAAATAAAATAATATTACACACCCTCAACCTTTTAAAAGTATGTCTAATACACACCACTTTAGCATTTGACCACTTTTTCTCAACGAGTGTATACACGCACCAATAAGATTCTGCACGTGTCATCAATTTAAAATTAAAAGAAGACACTTAAAACATACTCATCTTCTTCATCTTAGTCGTCGGAAAATCTTCAAAGCAAACCAGAAGCCTTGTATTTTCATCCACCAAAATGATAAACACCAAAAAAAAACTTCCATTTTCATCCAAAAACAATAAAATTTTCATTCCATTTTCAAAATTCATGGCTGCCATAAAACCATAACAACCACCACCATTTTCGAGCAAAAGATCTCAGACTCCTTCTCACCATCCACCACCATAGAAAATTATTTCATATTCAAACAAAAATAGAAAAAAGAACGAGTAAAGCCCCTTATAATTTGGAATGCTATACCTAAGCTTGTACATTTTTTGGCTCAATTTAACCCATTTGAGTTCCAAATCCAACACATAAATCCCAACTAAATAATTCTAATAGTAAGCGAGAGTATTTAAATCTAAAATATCAGTTATAACTTAACACAAAAAAAACGAAAAGATGCTTCAATGGGAAAATAGCCTTTTGGGTTTGATGAGGAAAAATGAAGAGAGGACAGAGAGTTCTGAACAAAAAAGGTTAGAAAAAAAGTAAAAAAATATAAGAATGGAGGTGAGGTTGCCGGCGAAAAAACAAGATAGATAAGGGGAGGAGGGAATGAGGGATTTTCTGACGTGGAATTAAATAAGTATTTAGACAGTTTTTAGCTAGTACACGCGCTCTTTCTGTGGTGTTTTACACATGCTAAGTTTTGGTCAAAGAAGGTGTGTCTTAGACACACTCTACAAAGGTTGGGTGTGTAAAAGAGCCGGAGAGGTAGATGATTGACAGGGATTTGAGTGTAAGGTCAATGGGTAAACTATGTATTTTGCCAAAAATAAAAAAGAATAAACTAAAAAACAAAAAAAAAAAAGAAAAGAGTAAGGAATTTAAAATAAGACCGAAAGGGGCCCATTACAACATCTTGCACAACAACAAAGAATTGAAAACGTTAATCAGAACCTTCAACGGAAACAAACAGAAAAGTTCAAACCTAAAACAAAAAGGAATGAGACAGAAAAAAAAGGGGGGGGGGGGGAAAGAGAAGAAGAAGAATGCTTTGGACAAAGGCCTTAAGAAGAATTGGGAGTTGAAATTGATAGTATTAAAGCTCTCCTTCGACTCAAGAGGTTAACATTCTTCTACTCGTCTGTTGAATTATTTCACTGCATTTATGTAATTTCATGTAGTACAAAAGAATTCAATATCAGCTTTCTCTTATATAAAAAGAAATATATAATTACTATGGAGATAACAAGGCTATAAAGGTTTGGTTTAAGCATGGATAGGTCTAATTTTAGAGGAATAAATTATATTAAATAGTTTAAAATTGATAGAATTATGGACTAGTTCTATGATTAAATATAAATCCACAAATGAAGACCCAAACATGAACCTCGAGGATTAGGGTATTCTAAATTAGCTATGAATTAGCCTAAACATAGAAATTAACATGAGACCGATATTATGTAATTATAGATTGAATTGGAGGAAGTTGTACAAATTGCTCGAGGTGAAGCATTTGGAATTTCGGCATGAGTACTGTAAGTAGTAATCTTACCGCAATTTGTGTTTCATAACTTGCATGATTTACACATGATTTTTAATATGAATATGTTATCGATTATTTTGAGTTGCATGTGGGACAAGTCTTTTACTCGATATGATACCGAAATAGTTATTTGAGATGATTATCGTTGTTTTAAATATTTTTGTTGTCACTAGATATGTTTTACCGTTACTTGAATTTTACTGTTATCTAAATGAAATTACATGATTTGATAAGAACCGAAATGCCCTATATTATTTTAAAATATTTTTCTATGAGTATATACGGATACCGAGACAAGTATAAATGGGAGTAGACTTTGAAGGATCTCGTAGCTAACGGCGGGTTCGTTAGTCCTGGTGCACCTTGTATTTACCAATTACAGAGTACAGTTATAGTCCTTGCTAATGGGAAGGTAGAACTAGCATACCATTACCTATTTCCTTCTAGTAGGGACTACCATTATATTTGACTTCTTGCGAAGAAGTCCACAGTTATACCGATTACATGATCCGTTCATTGAAACCTCCCAAATGTGAATAGTGATATTATACAGTGGTTACCGAGCTTATTAATGAATTGTTAATTGTATTATACTACAAGAAAAACATGATGAGACTAGATATTATTTATTATTTCCGAAAGGGATTTTTTTATATTATTTTCTGTTTGAGATACTAGCATGTTTTCTAACTTGTCCAATAAAAACAGTTATGGTTAAGTGTTATTACTCACTGAACTAGCGACTTATTCCCCGGTAATTATTTTTTTACAGAAACAGTAGTTGGCGCGGAATATGAGGGGTACATAGTGAACATATAGACTGCATTGGAATATAGTCTACTGTTGGCGTACAAATAATGAATTTATCATGTCTCATATATGGTCCCCGAGTGCCACAGTGGAGATAGTATGATTCTCATCAGATAATAGTTATTAGAGGTACCCCATCAGATGTTGAGACAAAAATAGTTTAATATCTTAAAAAGAATTGTTTAAAATTATGTCTAAGTTCATTTTCTTAAAATAATATTAATTGATCTTAATACAAAATGTAGCTGATGGCATAATTTTCAATTACAAATTTAAAAAATTTTAAGACTGATGGTTGAAGGCAATATGTTTTTAATGCTTGGTATTTGATAGCTTTCAAGATTCAATGTTATGGACTTAAAAGTTTTAACGGACTGGCATCCTTAATGAATTTTACTGTTTCTTAAGAATCTGATAGCCTTAATGGCTTTTGTTAGTGTTTTGATCCTTTCTTATACATTATTTTTGTTTCTTAACGTATGGTAATTGAAAAGCCTTTATGGCTTGGAGGTTTCTTTCATTTCAGATCTTGGTATTAAATTCTTAATGAATTCTTAAAGTTTTTTTATTGATTTCTTAGCATTGAATTCTCAAAGAATTTTACCGTTTCTTCATTTCAGATGTCCATCTTCTTGGATTATAAATAAAGCTATTTGTTTGTGTTCGTGGTAGTAATGTGACAAGTTAAAAAAAAAATTCTTCCATTTTCTTTTGTGTTGGCTTTTTTTTATATACAATCTTTGTTGTTTTTGCTCCTAGTTATAGTAGAAGAGTTTGTTGAATCCTGGGGGATACGCCTAAAATTATTTATCTTGGTGTGGGCGAAATATCCTTAAGGATAGTGTCTTTGACACGCCTCAAGCTAAACCTTTTATTCTCCATAATCATCCAATTTTTTCCAACAATCTTAAGGATATTTCCACGTTGTTATTATGGAGAATAACGCTGCTAATGTTGCTGTTGATGCTACTACACCTGCTGCACCAACTGTTTCTGTTGCAGTTCCATCATCAATTACCTATCCCAAACCTTTTCCTGATGTTTCAAAAATTGAGGTTTTTGGTGGAGATAATTTAAGCGCTGGCAGGAACGCGTGCATTCTATTTTGGATATGCATGGAGTTGCTTTTGCACTTACTGATCCTAAGCCAACTGAAGTGTGATGACCCAGAAGGTCATCACTTGTTTTAGCAACAAATTTAGTGTTTGAGGCCAAAAAACCTCCCTTTTACCTTTCCTTGATTTGCGTAGAGTGGTCCGGACCTATATCCGGAAAGCCTTCTATGTGAAAATATGAGAAATAGAAATTTCTAGAGTTAAAAATTTGATTATGGTTGACTTTGGTCAATACTTTGAGCAAACGGACCCGAATCCGTGTTCCGACGATCCCGGAAGGTCCGCAGTAAAATATGGGACTTGGGCGTATGCCCGGAAATGAATTCCGAGGCCCCAAGCCTTAGAAATTAATTTTTGAAAGAAATTATTTTACTGAATTATCTAAGAAATGAAGAAAAGAATTAATGTTTGAAACCATTGTTATCGGGCCCGTATTTTGGTTCCGGAGCCCGGTACAAACTTGTTATAGTATTTGAAAGATAACTATGAAATTTGGTGAAAAACAGAGTTTATTTGACGTGAGTTGGACTTCCGGTTGAAGAGTTATGAACTTTGAGAGTTCCTGGTGAAAATGTTGAGTTTTGAGGTTTAATTCACGACTTTACATGTTATTTTGATGATGTGATCGCACGAGTAGGTCCATATGATGTCTTTGAGTTAGTATGCACACTTGATTTGGAGTACCGAGGGCTCGGATGAGTTTCGGGTAGGTTCCGGGATGTCTTAGGCTTAAAACATGGATGTTGCAGGTTCAGAGAAGTGCAAATCTCTGACCCGCCAGTGCTGACCGCATTGGTTTTGGTGTTGTCCGTGGTGGGGGCTGTGCGGCCGCACTCGATTTTGTGCGGTCCGAACAGGTTCACTGGTCCGACTTCGAAAGCCTATATCTTTTTATCTACAAGGAATTTTGAGATGATTCAAAAACTAAAGTTGTAGCTCTTCGTGTCTAGTTTCTAGAAAGGTATAGAAATCACAATTTGGACATCTGTAGAGAAAGTTATATCCAAAATACTAAAGCATATCACTGCAGTCCACATGGAGAGTTGTGCGGCCGCACTAGATTTTGTGCGGTCCGCACAGGGGGTCTGAGAGGGGTATATTTAAACGGAAATTTCAGTTATTTTTCATTTTTCAAAATCCCAAAAACATAAGAGGCAATTTTTCAAACAACTTTTCTTCTCCAAAATATTGGTAAGTGATTTCTAACTCATTTTCTTTACTCCTTAACTTCTTTTTACAAGATTTCATCATAGAATCTAGGGTTTCCATGGTGGAATTGGGAACTTTTGGAAAAACCCTAAGAATATTGAAATTTTGGGAGTTGGACCTCAAATTGAGGTCGGATTCCAAAACGAATTATATATCCGGCCTCGAGGGTGAATGGGTAATCGTGTTTTGGTTCGAACCTCGGGTTTTGACCATGTGGGCCCAGGGGCGATTTTTGACTTTTGGGTAAAACTTTGGAAAACTTATTTTCATGAATTGGAGTTGATTTATTTAGCGTTTATTGATATAATTAAGTAACTTGTGGCTAGATACGAGCGAATTGGTGGTGGAATCAAGAGGTAAAGCGATAGTTGAGACATGAGTTGTGTTCGTGGCATCGAGGTAAGTGTTCGGTCTAACCTTAGCTTGAGGGATTAGGAGTGGTGTCTTATTTTCTATGTGTTAATTGTGGAGTACGACGTATAGGCATGGTGACGAGTATCTATACGTCAGTGTCAAGCATGCCCGTGAGTCTAGTATTGTAATTGTTGTGACTTCGTTGTGATTTATCCATGTCTAATATGATGATTATCATTGTTGGTTCCCTTGTCGGGATGTTATTGTTTATGATACTGTTTCCCTTGCCGAGATGTTGTTGTTATACTTTTGTTCCCTTGCCGGGATGTTGTTGATATTTTATTATTTCATTGCCGGGATATTGTTGATAAATTATTGTTTCCTTGCCGGGATATTGTTGTTATATCATTGTTCCCTTGCCGGGATGTTGTTGTTATATTATTATTCCCTTGCCGGGATTCTTCTATGATTGGTGTTGATACATGAAATGGGAGCGGGTTGCACGCCTGCAACGGTAATATATGAAATGGGAGCGGGTTGCACGCCTGCAATGAGATATATGAAATGGGAGCGGGTTGCACTCATGCAACGGAAATATATGAAATGGGAGCGGGTTGCACGCCTGCAACAAGATATATGAAATGGGATCGGGTTGCACGCCTGCAACAAGACATATGAAATGGGATCGGGTTGTACACCTGCAACAAGATATATGAAATGGGATCGGGTTGCAAGCATACAACAAGATATATGAAATGGGATCGGATTGCACGCCTGCAACAAGATATTCGAAATGGGATCGGGTTGCAAGCCTGCAACAAGAAAGAGATGAAAGTGAATACTGTGTTTGTTTCTCTTATTCTTGTTAGCAATTGAATTTCGATTTCTCTACATTCCTCTTTGGTATTCTGTTGTTATCTGATACTCCCCGCAACATGTTTTCCCCCTCCCCTCTTTAACTGTAAATATCTACCTTTATTTCCGCTGTATATGATTTAACTGCACAGGTTTATTTGGTAGTGTTGTCCTAGCCTCGTCACTACTTCGCCGGGGTTAGGCCAGACACTTACCAGCACATGGGGTCGGTTGTGCTGATACTACACTCTGCACGCTTTTGTGCAGATCCCAGTGCTGTAGATTTCGGACCGCAGTGAGATTGCTGTTTCTTATTCATCAGGCGATCCGAGGTAGTCCTACAGGCGTCCACAGGCCTTGGCGTTCCTTCCATCTATTATTCCTGTTTCTTTTGTATTCCCAGAGACAGTGTTGTATTATTTCTTTCAGACCTTTAATTGTAGTACTCTTAGACAGTCTGTGAAGTTGTGACACCAGTCTTGGGTAGATTTGTTATGGAATGGTATTAGCAGTGTTATTAAAACTTGAAATTTAACCTTCCGCTTATTAAATTTTGTTGACTATAAACCGTTATTCTTAATTGTTAACGAATTTAGAATGGAAACGGGGTAAATAATTCAGTTGGTTGGCTTGCTTAGCTTTCACTAGTAGGCGCCATCACGACTCCCGAGGGTGGGTAAACCGGGTTGTGACATGAAGCAACTTCCATTCACATGGATCAATGGGTTCGTGCTAATAAGGTATGTGGACATACTATAATTTCTACTCTTTCTAATGAATTGTTCGATGTCTATGTTTCCTACAAAGAGGCAAATGAAATCTAGGAGTCAATGATAACAAAGTACACTGCTGAAGATGCTACTAAACAAAAGTTTGTAATTGGAAACTACTACAAGTGGGAGATGACGGAGGACAAGGACATAACTGCACAAATCAACGAATATCACAAGTTGATTTCAGATCTCAAATCTGAAGATATTTCTCTGCCCGAATAGTTTGTTGCTGGTATGCTTATAGAAAAACTTTTCAAATCTTGGAGTGACTACAAACAACAATTGAAACACAAACACAAGCAATTGTCGCTGAAGGACTTGGTCAAGCACATTATATTTGAAAATACAAATCGCAAGCAAGCTGTTGCTGACAAAGGAAAGGAGATTGCTACAAGAGCCAACCTGGTGGAGAACAATAAGCGGCAGAACAAATCAAATAACAGGTATGATAAAGGAAATGGTTATAAGCCGAAAACCAACAATCAAACCTTCAAGAAAAAAGGTAACTGCTTTGTGTGTGGCAAACCTGGCCATCATCCTGCTCAATGCTGGAAGAGGGTTGGGAATGACAATCCCGCTAAGGCTAAAGTAAATTTAACTAAAGCCAAAGCGGATGACATAATTGCTGCAGTTGTTTCCCAAGTGAACCTTGTGGCCAATGTGAAAGACTGGGTGTTAGATTCTGGTGCCACTAGGCACATATGTGCTAACAAAAAAGACTTTGTGTCTTACACCAACGTTGAGGAAGGAGAAGAAGTTGTGTATCTTGGTGACTCAAGGATTACTCCAGTTCTTGAAAAAGGCAAAGTTCTTCTCAAACTTACATCTGGCAAAATTTTGGCATTGAATGACGTGTTGCATGTTCCTAGTATCCGAGCCAATTTGGTCTCTGTAGGATTATTAGGAAAAGTAGGGGTGAAGGTTTCTTTTGAATCTGATATGGTCGTGACCAAGAATAATAATTTTGTTGGCAAGGGTTATTATAATCATGGCTTGTTTGTACTTAATGTTATCAATGAAAATGCTAGTACTTCTGCTTACTTGATTGATTCTTTTATTGATACCTAGGAAAATACAATTTTTTATTTCTTTCTTATTTCGCAGTGAAATACCTAAAAAAAAAAAACGAAAAAATCGTGGTCGGGAAGGTTAGAGTAGCCAAAGCCATTGGAATTTTTATTTTATACATTGGAAAAATCCGTTTTGTTATTAATAGACTAGGAAGGGGGAAAAGAATAACTGAAAGAAAAGGCAATCGATTAGTTATTCGTCAAAGTTTCATTTATTCAATGACCAGAATTAAACGGGGATATATAGCTCGGAGACGTAGAACAAAAATTCGTTTATTTGCATCAAGCTTTCGAGGGGCTCATTCAAGGCTTACTCGAACATTACTCAACAGAAAATAAGAGCTTTAGTTTCGGCTCATCGGGATAGGGATAGGAAAAACGAGAGATTTTCGCGTTTTGTGGATCACTCGGATAAACGCAGTAATTCGCGAAAGGGGAGTATCCTATAGTTATAGTAGTTAATACACGATCTGTACAANTTGTAACATTTGATAGCATAGAATCCTTAATGGATTTCTAACGTTTTTTATTACATCAGATGTCCATCTCCTTTTGAACTATATATAAAGCTATCTACCTGTATTCATGGGAGGATAGAGTGAAAAAGCAATCTGCTAATCTTCTTCTTTGTGCTGGATTTTATTTTATTCAATCTTTGTTGTTTCTGCTCCTAGTTTATACTAGAAGAGCTTGTTGAATCCTGGGGGATACGCCTAATATTATTCATCTCGGTGTGGGCGAAATATCCTTAAGGACAGTGTCTTTGACACGCCTCAAGCTAAACTTTTTATTCTCCATAATCATCCAATTTTTTCAACAATCTTAAGGATATTTTACGTTGTTATTATGGAGAATAACGCTGCTAATGTTGCTGTTTTTGGTGGAAATAATTTTAACCGCAAGCACGCTGTTATTGACAAAGGAAAAGAAATTGCTACTAGAAGCAACCTTGTGGAAGAGAACAACCGTCAGAGAAAATCAAGTAACAGGTATGATAAAAGAAATGGTTATAAGCCCAAAACCAACAATCAAACCTTCAAGGAAAAAGGCAACTACTTTGTGTGTGGCACACCTGGCCACTATGTTGCTCAATGCCGAAAAATGGTTGAGAATGACAATCCCACTAAGGCTAAAGTAAATTTTACTGAAGCCAAAGTGGATGATATAACTGTTGCGGTTGTTTCCCAAGTGAACCTTGTGGGCAATGTGAAAGATTGGGTGTTAGATTCTGGTGCCACTAGGCACATATGTGCTAACAAAAAAGACTTTGTGTCTTACACCCAAGTTGAGGAGGGAGAAGAAGTTGTCTATCTTGGTGACTCAAGGACTACTCCAGTTCTTGGAAAAGGCAAAGTTCTTCTCAAACTCACATCTGGCAAAACTTTGGCATTGAATGAAGTGTTGCATGTTCCTAGTATCCGAGCCAATTTGGTCTCTGTGGGATTATTAGGAAAAGTGAGGGTGAAGGTTTCTTTTGAATCTGATAAGGTCGTGTTGACCAAGAATAATAATTTTGTTGGCAAGGGTTATTATAGCCATGGCTTGTTTGTACTCAATGTTATGAATGAAATGCTAGTTCTTCTGCTTACTTGATTGATTCTTTTAATTTATGGCATGCTAGATTAGGACATGTTAGTTTATCTTATATTAAGAAAATGCATTCTGAAGGTCTTATTTCAAATATTAATTTTTCGAATATTGATAAGTGTGAAGTTTGTGCAGAAGCTAAACAAACTAAGAAATCATGTGCTTCAGTATTTAGAGAATCTGAATTATTAAGTTTAATTCATACTGATTTAGGAGACATGAAACAAACTATGACTAGAGGAGGGAAAAAATATTATGTGACTTTTATAGACGATTTTTTTAGATATACAAAAGTTTATTTGTTGAGAAATAAAGATGAAGCTTTTGATAAGTTTTTAATTTATAAATCTGAAGTAGAAAATCAATTGGATAAGAAAATCAAAAGAGTTAGATCCGATAGAGGTGATGAATTATTTTGTTGAATGATTATTGTGTAAAAGAAGGCATAATTCACGAGATAACTCCGTCATATTCTCCACAATCAAATGGTGTAGCGAAAGGAAAAATAGGACCTTAAAGGAAATGATGAATAGTATGCTTGTTAGTTCTGGTGCTCCGGATAATCTTTGGGGTGAAGCCATATTATCTGCTTGTCATTTACAAAATAGAATTCCCTATAAGAAAACGGGTAAAACTCCTTATGAGTTGTGGAAAGGGTATCCACCAAATTTGAAATATTTGAAAGTGTGGGGGTGCCTTGCTAAAGTTATGTTGCCTGATCCTAA
>NW_017671134.1:115350-169217 GCF_001879085.1 Nicotiana attenuata
CATCACGAACGCAATATGTTGATCGCGAACATGAAGCATTGCGTAGGAAGGCCTTCGCAAACATGATGGTATTCTCGTGAACGCGAAGAAGGTTCGCTTGGGCAGAATAGAAGATAGCCAATCGCGATTTGGCTCATTTCATCATATTTCTTCCATTTGAGCCGATTTTGGGGCAATTTTGAAGGAGTTTTTTTTATCATCCATCACAAGATAAGTGATTTCTATACATTGAAAGTTAAACACATGAAATATATATGGATTTAAACATGGAAATTGGTAGAAATTGTGGAATTTTGCAAGAAGATCTAGAAATGGTAAATGTCACGACCCTAAACCCAAACCCGGTCGTGATGGCGCCTCTCGTGAAGACAAGGCCAGCCGACACACTTCCAATTCACCTTAAGCAGTTAAAATAATAAACCAAGGTCTTTAATATAAATAAATTCCAAAAATAACAATATAAGTTGCGAAAATAAAATAAACCAACACAGCCCGACATCGGGGTGTCACCAGTCATGAGCATCTAAAACAATACTAAAAGTCTAGAGTCTAATCCACTACTACATAACTGAATCAAAAGAAAACTGAAATAGAGGGAGAATGCACTGGGCTGCGAATCGCCAAGTAGCTACCTAGTAAATCTCCGAAGACCTGCTGGAACTATCAACCCTCAGGAGCAGAACTTGTAGCGCCCGAATCTGCACACAGGGGTGCAGGGAGGAGTAAAGTGAGTACTCCAAATCAGTGAGTAATAAAATAAATGAAGACTGAGTAATATAAAACCACGTAAGGCACAACATTAAGGTACAAGAGGCATAACAAATCAGTAAATATAATTAAGTAGTGAAATTTTATAAACATCTCTTAAACAGTTAAACAATATACAGGAAAAACAACTAAAAAGTAAACACATAATAACTGCCCCTCAGGCACAGTGACAACAGAATCAGCCCCTCGGGAAATGTCACAGAACAATACCAGCTCCTCGGGCTATATCTCAAATCACAATGGGTACCCGCGCTCACTGGGGGTGTACAGACTCCGGGAGGGGCCCCTTACGGCCCAAGCGCATAATCAAGCCATCTCGTGGCATCATAAACAGGCGCTCGGCCTCATATAAATCTCAAGCCACCTCGTGACGTACAATCTCAGGCCCTCGGCCTCATTATCATAATCAATGTATCACTGCTGCGGCGTGCAACCCGAACCAAATGTATCCTCACAACACAGACCCTCGACCTTACTCAGTGAATCTCACAAGCCCCTCGGGCCACAGTAAAATATGAAGCTCAGCTCAAATACCTTTGAAAATATTATTTAATGTGTTTAAAACAGAATAATACAGCTAAGTCTTTAAAATAGTAAAATATAGTATGACTGAGCACCAGTATGAAATCAATCAGTGAGGAAAATATCATTTAAAAATCCCCTAAGGGTTCAAACAGCTGGCACGAAGCCCACATATGGCATTTAGCCCAAAATATAATAATATTAAGCAATTAACTATCAAATACGCAGTAAAATAATCATTCGGGATGTTTTAAGTCACAATCCCCAACGGTGCTCTACCCCATGCTCGTCAACTAGCGTGTAAGTCACCTCAACATAGCCGTACGCTGTAAAATTCCGGGGTAGACAAAACCCGAAATTAGTCAAAACCCGACCCCTGGGCCCGCATCCCGGAACTAACAAACTTTATACCAAAATGTTCTTCATCATTTCACGAGTCCGTACATATAAAGAACTCGAAAATCGGAGTTCGTTTGGCCCCTCAAATCATCCCTAGAAGGTCTCTTAATCTCAAGCCCTAACTCCATCTTTTTTTACCGATTGTCATGAATTCAACACTGATGTTTTGTTCCTTAATCACAAATAATCGAGTTTTAGGGTCCAAAAATCCTTACCTCAACAAAGAAATATGATTTTCTCTCTTCAAAACCGCCCAAAGCTTCAAAATTATGTGTTAAAAGTGAGAAACCAACTGAAAATCGCGAAGGAGGAATTATTATAATCTGACCAGACATTTCCGCATCTGCGGCCACTTCACCGCATCTGCGGCACCGCACTTGCGATTCTCGATCCCCTTCTGTGGAAGTCACTTAAGTTCCCCCATTGTCGCACCTGCGGTTACACACCCGCATCTGCGACATCGCAGATGCGGTCCTCCTAGACTCTTCTGTGGTTTCCTGACCAACTTACCTCTGGCCGCTTCTGCGGCCCTTCCTCCGCATATGCGGCGCCGCACCTGCGGTCCCCTATCCGCAGGTGCGGAAATACCAGAAGCAACAAAATACAGCAGCTGCACTAATTCTTCAAACTCCCCGTCAACCATCCGAAATCACCCCGAGGCCCCCGGGACTTCAACCAAAAGCACAAACATATTCCATAACCTTATTCAAACTTGTACCAATCTTCAAAACACCTCAAACAACATCAAAATCATGAAAACTCATCAAATTCAAGCCTAAGGTTCTAAATTCTTCCGCATTCCGCTTTTGATCAAAAACCCAACCAAACCACGTCCAAATGACCTAGAATTTTGCACACACATCCCAAATGACATAACGAAGCTACTGCAACTTCCGGAATTCCATTCCGACCCCTATATCAAAATCTCACCTATCAACCGGAAAACGCCAAAAACTCCATTTCGCCAATTCATGCCTAAATCTACTCCGGACCTCCAAAACATATTTTGATCACGCTCCTAAGTCCCAAATCATCTCCCGAAGCTATCCGAACAATCGAAACTCACATCCGAGCCCTCTAACACATAAGTCAACATCCTGTTGACTTTTTCAACTTAAGCCTTCTTAATAGAGACTAAGTGTCTCAAACCTTCTCAAAACCTGTCTGAACCCGAGCCAACCAACCCGATCACATATAAGACCGATAATTAAAGTTAAACGAAGCAGAAATGGGGAAAACGGGGCGGTAACTCATGAGACGACCGGCTGGGTCGTCATATCCTCCCCCTCTTAAACAAACGTTCATCCTCGAACGAGTCAAGAAACGTACCTGAAGCCTCAAATAGGTGGGGATATCTGCTCCGCATCTCCTACTCGGTCTCCCTGGTCGCCTCCTCCACGGGCCGACCTCTCCACTGCACTTTCACTGAAGCTATATCTTTTGATCTCAACTTCCGAACCTGACGCTCCAAAATAGCTGCTGGCCCCACATCATAAGTCAGATCACCCTCCAACTGAACCGTGCTGAAATCCAGAACATGAGACCCAACATACTTCTGGAGCATAGAAACATGGAATACTGGGTGCACACCTGACAGGCTGGGTGGCAAAGCAAGCTCATAAGCCACCTCCCCAATCCTCTGAAGTACCTCAAAAGGTCCAATTAACCGTGGACTTAATTTACCCTTCTTTCCAAACCTCATAACACCCTTCATGGGTGAAACCTTCAACAGAACCTTCTCACCAACCATATAGGACACATCACGAACCTTCCTATCAGCATAGCTCTTTTGTCTCGACTGCGCTGTACGAAGTCTCTCCTGAATCACCTTTACCTTGTCTAAAGCATCCTGCAGCAAATCTGTACCCAATAGCCTGTCTTCGCCTGGCTCAAAACAACCCACTGGAGATCTAATCCGTCTCTCGTACAAAGCCTCATATGGAGCCATCTGAATACTTGACTGGTAACTTTTATTATAAGCAAACTCCGCGAGCGGTAGGAACTGATCCCATGACCCTCCAAAATCAATAACACAAGCGCGTAGCATATCCTCCAATATCTGAATAGTGCGCTCGGACTGCCCGTCCGTCTGAGGGTGAAATGTTGTGCTCAACTCAACCTGAGTACGCAACTCTCCCTGTACAGACCTCCAAAACTGTGAAGTAAACTGAATGCCCCTATCTGAAATGATGGAAACTGGGAAACCATGCAACCGAACAATCTCCCGGATATATATCTCTGCTAACCGCTCAGAGGAATAAGTGGTACAAATAGGAATGAAGTGCGCGGACGAGAATCCCTGAACAAATCGGCGATAATAACCCGCCAAGACGAGAAAACTACGAATCTCTGTAGCTGAGGACGATCTGGGCCAACTCTGAACTGCCTCTATCTTCTTCGGGTCCACCTGAATACCCTCGCTGGACACCACGTGCCCCAAGAAAGCCACTGAACTGAGCCAGAACTCACATTTGGAGAACTTTGCATAAAGCTTCTCCTCTCTCAATCTCTGCAACACCATTCTCAAATGCTCCGCGTGCTCCTCCTGACTACGCGAGTATACCAGAATTTCATCAATGAAGACTATGACAAACGAGTCGAGATACGGCCGGAACACACTGTTCATCAAATGCATGAACGCTGTTGGGGCATTGGTTAGCCCGAAAGACATCACCAAAAACTCATAATGACCATATCGGGTCTTGAAAGCTGTATTAAGAATATCTGAGTCCCTGATCTTCAACTGGTGATAACCTGAGCGGAGATCAATCTTAGAGAAACTCTCGCTCCCTGAAGCTGGTCGAACAAATCATCGATGCGAGGCAAAGGATACTTGTTTTTAATTGTTACCTTATTCAACTGCCTGTAATCAATGCACGTTCTCATCGTGCCATCCTTCTTCTTCACAAAGAGAACTGGCGCACCCCACGGTGACACGCTAGGACGAATGAACCCCTTATCCAGAAGTTCCGGAACCTGCTCCTTTAACTCTTTCAGCTCCGCTGGTGCCATACGATATGGTGGAATAGAAATGGGCTGAGTGCCCAGCACTAGGTCAATACCAAAATCTATATCCCTGTCCGGTGGCAAACCCGGCAGGTCTGCAGGTAATACGTCGGGAAAATCCCTCACAACTGGAACAGAATCAATACTGGGAGTCTCTGCACCGACATCCCTCACAAAAGCTAGATATGAAAGACAACCTTTCCCAACCATACGCTGGGCCTTTAAGAAAGAAATCACTCTGCTGGGAACATAATCTGTCGAACCTTGCCACTTAATCCGTGGCACACCAGGCATAGCCAAAGTCACTGTCTTGGCATGACAGTCCAGAATAGCCCGGCATGGAGATAACCAGTCCATGCCCAAAATAACATCGAAGTCCACCATACATAACAATAACAGATCCACTCGGGTCTCTAGACCCCCAATAATCACAACGCACGACCGGTACACACGATCTACCACAACAGTATCGCCCACCGGCGTAGAAACATGAACAGAAGAAACGAGGGACTCGCAGGGCATATCCAAATAATGGGCAAAATAAGACGACACATAAGAGAAAGTAGAGCCAGGGTCAAATGACACAGAAGCATCCCTATGGCAGACTAAGATAATACCTGTAATCACCGCATCTGAAGCAATCGCATCGGGCCTAGCTGGAAGTGCATAGAAGCGAGCCTGGCCACCTCCGGATCGACCTCCCCCTCTGGGGCGACCCCTAGATGACTGTCCCCCACCCCTAGCTGGGTGGGTGGGTGGTGAAGTGGCTGGGGCTGAGGCTGATGACTAACCCCTCTGCTGAGAACGACGAGGGCACCGCCTCCACAAGTGGCCCATCTCTCCATACTCATAACAACTCCTGAGTGGTGGAGACGGGGACTGATGGGAACCCCTAGCACCGGTATGACTAGCAGACGCCCCTGGCGCAAAAGAATCCTGAATCGATGGAGCACGGGACGAACCCTGGGCTGGAAGTGGACTAAGTGAAGAATGGCCCTGCTAAGAACCGTGAGAACTATGGCCTGATGATGCCCCACGATAACTTGGGCGAGCTAACTGACCATGTCGGAACTGTCGGCCTCTGCCGTGCTGAAACTGGCCCCTAGAAGGAGCACCCCCAAAACTACCATGTCCTCGAGGCCTCTTAGCCTCCCTCTCCTCGCGCTCCTGGCGACGAACTGACTCAATCTCTCGAGCAATATCCACAACCTCCTCGAATGTAGCACCTGACACCCTCTCCCTGGTCATGAGAACCCGAAGCTGGTAGGTGAGGCCATAAAAAACCTACCCGATCCTCTCTCTCTCTCAGTAGCAACCAGCCAAATAGCATGTCGAGCTAACTCCGAGAACCTCATCTCATACTGGGTAACTGTCATATCCCCCTGTCGAAGCTGCTCGAACTGCCTACGCAACTCCTCCCTGCGAGATTATGGGACATACTTCTCCAGAAATAGAGCGGAGAACTGCTGCCAAGTCAGAGGTGCCGAACCAACAGGCCTACGCCTCTCATATGCCTCCCACCAAGTGAAGGCAGCTCCGGTAAACTGAAAGGTCGTGAATGCAACCCCGCTGGTCTCCAGAATACCCACAGTGCGAAGAATCCGCTGACATCTGTCTAAGAAACCCTGAACATCCTCGCCCTCTGCACCACTGAAAGTAGGAGGCTGGAGTCTGCCAAACCTCTCCAATCTACGCTGCTCACCCTCCGGCATAACAGGAGCTACATAACCCTGAGCAGCTGCCACCGGCTGGGCTAGTGGTGCCTCTGGTGTCTGCACTCCCTGAACCACCGGATCGGGTGTACGGGCGGCGGGAGTTTGAGAGCCTCCCCCTGCCTGAGAAGTAGCTGCGGCATTAGAAACTGCGACCGCCTGAGCAAGGCTAGTGTATACTGTCAATATCAGATCCAGAGTCTCCTGAAGACCCGAAATCACAATGGGCACAGCTGGTGCCTGAGCTGGTGCTGCTGGAGCGTCCACCACTGGGACCTGACCCTGAACTAGGGCGGCTGGTGGGTCTGCAGGTGCTGTCCTAGCTGCTGCGGGGGCTGTACCTCTGCCCCTACCATGTCCTCGGCCACTTCTCGGCCTCTAGTGGCTCCCGCTGGTGGTATTGGTGGTCGTCCGTCCTGACCGGTAGAGTGTGTCCTCACAATCTGTGAGAGAATAGGATAAAAGAAGTTTAGTATTCGGATCAGCAACTTCGCACGACAAGAATTTCAAGAATATGGAATTTTCCTAAAGGTTCTGCAGCCTCTCTAGGATAAATACAAACGTCTCCGTACCGATCTGCGAGACTCTACTAAACCTGCTCATGACTCGTGAGACCTATGTAACCTAGGCTCTGATACCAACTTGTCACGACCCTAAACCCAAACCCGGTCGTGATGGCGCCTCTCGTGAAGACAAGGCCAGCCGACACACTTCCAATTCACCTTAAGCAGTTAAAATAATAAACCAAGGTCTTTAATATAAATAAATCGCAAAAATAACAATATAAGTTGCGAAAATAAAATAAACCATCATAGCCCGTCATTGGGGTGTCACCAGTCATGAGCATCTAAAACAATACTAAATGTCTAGAGTCTAATCCACTACTACATAACTGAATCAAAAGAAAACTGAAATAGAGGGAGAGTGCACTGGGCTGCGAATCGCCAAGCAGCTACCTAGTAAATCTCTGAAGACCTGCTGGAACTATCAACCCTCAGGAGCAGGACCTGTAGCGCCCGAATCTGCACACAGGGGTGCAAGGATTAAAGTGAGTAATCCAACTCAGTGAGTAATAAAAATAAATGAAGACTGAGTAATATAAAACCACGTAAGGCACAACATTAAGCTACAAGAGGCATAACAAATCAGTAAATATAATTAAGCAGTGAAATTTCATAAACATCTCTTAAACAGTTAAACAATATACAGGAAAAACAACTAAAAAGTAAACGCATAATAACTGCCCCTCAGGCACAGTAACAACAGAATCAGCCCCTCGGGCAATGTCACAGAACAATACCAGCCTCTCGGGCTATATCTCAAATCACAATGGGTACCCGCGCTCACTAGGGATGTACAGACTCCGGTAGGGGCCCCTTATGGCCCAAGCGCATAATCAAGCCATCTTGTGGCATCATAAACGGGCTCTCGGCCTCATATAAATCTCAAGCCACCTCGTGGCGTACAATCTCAGGCCCTCAGCCTCATTATCATAATCAATGTATCACTGCTGCAGCGTGCAGCCTGACCCAAATGTATCCTCACAACACAGGCCCTCGACCTTACTCAGTCAGAATCTCATAAGCCCCTCGGGCCACAGTAAAATATGAAGCTCAGCTCAAATACCTTTGAAAATATCATTTAATGTGTTTAAAACAGAATAATACAGCTGAGTCTTTAAAATAGTAAAATATAGTATGACTGAGCACCAGTATACGAAACCAATCAGTAGAGGAAAATATCATTTAAAAACTCCTCTAAGGGTTACAACAGCTGGCACGAACGCCACATATCGCTATTTAACGCCCAAAATACTAATAATATTAAAACTAATTNCACCTCAATCCGGCCCGAAATCTAGCTTGCAATGCCTTTGCCCTTCGAAATGACTTCCGAGTGCTCTAAATTTACCAAGTTCAGATTTTTATCATTAAATTATGCTAAAAGAATGAATTCCAATTGAAAAATATCGATTTTAAGCACAAAATCCGAAATCAGTCAAAACCCGACCCCCGGGCACGCGTCCCGGAACTGGACAAACTTTATACAAAAATGTTCTTCTTCATCTCACGAGTCCGTACATATAAATAACTCGAAAATCAGAGTTCGTTTGACCCCTCAAATCATCCCTAGAAGGTCTCTTAATCTCAAGTCCTAACTCCACCTTTTTCTACTGATTTTCATGAATTTAACACTGATATTTTGTTCCTTAATCACAAATAATCGTGTTTTAAGGTCCAAAAATCCTTACCTCAATGAAGAACAATGATTTCCTCTCTTCAAAATCGCCCAAAGCTTCAAAATTTTGTGTTAAAAGTGAGAAACCCTCTGAAAATCGCGAAGGAGGAATTATTATAATCTGACCAGACATTTCCGCATCTGCGGCCATTTCACCGCATCTGCGGTACTGCATTTGCGGTTCTCGATCCGCTTTTGCGGAAGTCACTTAAGTTCCTCCGTTGCCCGCACCTGTGGTTACACACCCGCATCTGCGGCATCGCAGATGCGGTCCTCCTAGCCACTTCTGCGGTTTCCTGACCAACTTACCTCTGGCCACTTCTGCGGCCCTTCCTTCGCATATGCGGCGCCGCACATGCGGTCCCTATCCGCAGGTGCGGAAATACCAGAAGCAGCAAAAATACAACAGTTGCACTAATTCTTCAAACTCCCCGTCAACCATCCGAAATCACCCCGAGGCCCCCGGGACTTCAACCAAAAGCACAAACATATTCCATAACCTTATTCAAACTTGTACCAATCTTCAAAACACCTCAAACAACATCAAAATCACGAAAACTCATCAAATTCAAGCCTAAGGTTTTAAATTCTTCCGCATTCCGCTTTTGATCAAAAACCCAATCAAACCACGTCCAAATGACCTGAAATTTTGCACACACATCCCAAATGACATAACGAAGTTACTGCAACTTCCGGAATTCCATTCCGAACCCTATATCAAAATCTCACCTATCAACCGGAAAACGCCAAAAACTCCATTTCACCAATTCAAGTCTAAATCTACTCCGGACCTCCAAAACATATTTTGATCGCGCTTCTAAGTCCCAAATCATCTCCCGAAGCTATCCGAACTATCGGAACTCACATCCGAGCCCTCTAACACATAAGTCGACATCCGGTTGACTTTTTCAACTTAAGCCTTCTTAAAAGAGACAAGTGTCTCAAACCTTCTCAAAACCTGTCCGAACCCGAGCCAACCAACCCGATCACATATAAGATCGATAATTAAAGTAAAAAGAAGCAGAAATGGGGAAAACAGGGCGGTAACTCATGAGACGACCGGCCGGGTCGTCACAGCCTTGAAGAGCATAACAAGACTATAAAACTATATAAATCGTATATTCGTGGCCTTTTGGATGAAGCATTTAAGTTGGTTTATTCTTATGAATAGTTTTGCGTTCTTTGGAAGATCAAGTAGCTCCTGAACTTGGCTGATTCATTTAGACTCTATTTATTCTTCCATTGTATTTATCCATTTATTCTTTGAAGGGTACGAAATATCCTTTCTAAATTTCTCATTCCATATTCAAGAGCACCACATTCCCGTTAGAATCAATGTTGCTCTTACTTGGACCAGAACTGTTTATCTTGCTTCTACTTGGAACAAGAATAGAAGATCTATACTTGCTCCCAATTGGAGAAGAATCGCTTTCATTCGCATCCAATGATGAAGGTAGATCTTGATGAGAAATCAATTCATCATTACTCAAAATCCTCCTGCTCGAATGAAGAGATCTTATGGATTTAGGTCCTCAGTTCCATAAGGAGACAAGTCTTAACTTATCTCGCCCTTCTTGGTTTATCATTCTCTACGAATATGACATTAGTTTATTCAAATTCAGCTACACTTCCACTATCTTGCAACCCACGAACACATATCTTTTTAGAATTTAGGGTATCTCATATAGACACCCTTGCTTCCTCTTTGGCTCAATTTTCTATGAGATGAGTATCGATAACGGCCGTCACATTCCAAAGTCTCAAAATACTTTAGGCTGGGGTTCCTACAAGCCCATAACTTGTATGATGTAGGCGTAACTGATTATGTTGGTACATGGTCATGAACATATGCATCAATCAATAGTACATCTTCACAAAAGAAAATTAGCAACTTTGCTCGAGCTATCATCTATCTAATCATTTCGAAGAGTGTTTTATTTCTTCTCTATGCAACATTATTTTGTTATAGAGTATTGGGAATAATCAACTGATGAATAATTCTTTTTTCATCTTAAAAGCTCGTTTAATAGGACCAAGATCTATTCATGGTCTCGATTGGTTCTAAATACATTCGTTGATTCGTTTAATTAATTTTCAGTCATGTTCAAATATTTCATAAAGCAACTCATTGCTCATATTTATGTGACATCAAATAGATATTACCAAAATGAATAATCTTATTAATTTACAAGTACAGTGCCTTACTTTCACATTCATAGGGCGACAGTCGTCCGAATAAATCTGTTGAATGAAAATTCAGTCCTAGTATTATTATCAAATGATTTAATATTAGCTTTTTCCGACCAGATTATATTCACAATTAGACTTATCCACATATTCAAAGTTAGCCAACAATTTTTTTGACTAGCTTTTGCATAGCTTAGGCCCATATGACCAGGCATATATGATATTATCCTCATGATTTTGTGATAAGGCAAATATGAAAAGCTAACATATGGATCAAAGAAACTAATATCCAAATCCATTCGAAATTATTTATGATAAAACCAGAATAAAAATGAGTTGTTCCTATGCCTCAATGTCATGAAAATTTTATTTATAAAATGCAAACATAATAAAACCAACACAGAACATGATATTATGCATATCTAAGGAGCTAATAACATGTTACGTAGGATAAAATCTCAATTTTCATGCAAAACTAATTCACACGATATGGTCCCTTTAACATTCTTAGTATTGTTTCATATATATATATATATATATATATATATATATATATATATATATATATATATGCACATTTTATTAAATAAAAGCTAAAACACTTTTTTTAAGAATGTATCTGGTGCCATATTTCTTTCGTTAGTTAAGTCACTTTTTTCTAAAAAGGATTGTAGTAATTCTGGTTTGACACTATTTGGAATGACTCTCTCATATTGAGAAATTCTGTCTAGTGACATTTAATCACAGAATCTATTGATAGTGGCATAAATGACTAGAATTTGTTTAGAGATCCATTAGAAGTTCACAAAGGCTTCACGATCCCATTGTTATGTGGTCTTTGATTCGTAGGTCAACAATCCACAAAGGATTAATTTGTAGAAAGATAAAAATAAAGTTAGCAATACATATATTACTAATCATAAGGAACACAAATTAAAGTACCTTTTTAGACTCATTGTGAGGTGCTTTCCAGGGATTAGTGTAATCACTAGCATCATGACCCTTTTTATCACAATTGAAGCATTTCACTTTAGTCACTATTTTTCTTTGTTTCGCACTTTCTATCATCTAGTTAGTTATTATTTTAAGATTCTTGTTTGGTTGTGCCTAGATTTTTCAATTTTCACTAATTTTACGTTTAAAACCATTCTTTGAGCTAGAAGATGTAGTTTGTGCACTTTTGCACCTTCTTAGACAGCCTTATTTCTCTCTTCTTCCAACTTTAGATGTTACCTCACATCATCAAACACACTATGGTGCTTATTATGAGCCAGGTGCATACGTATATGCTCCTAACTTTGAGGAAGGAAACTAATAATCGCTTGAACTTGATGCTCATTGCATTAAGTCCGGTAACCATTGTAACGACTTGACCGGTTGTTTTGCTTTTTAGATGTCCATTCCCCTATTTAAGACTTTTCGTATGTGCTTTTACTATTTTATGACTTGCGGGGTTAGTTGGTTTATCTTTGGAAGGGTTCGAGTTAAATTCGAAACACTAAGTTCCATAATAATGGCATAAGGTGACCAAGTTTGACTTGAGTCAATACATTGAGTAAACGACCTCAGAACCGATATTTTAAGGTTCCAATAGATTTGTATGATGATTTTGGACTTGAGCATATGTTCGGATCGAGTTTCGGGTGGACCGGGAGCGTTTCGGCGCTTATGGTTGAAAGTTGGCATTTTGAAGGTTTTAGAATTTCCTATGTTTGACTAGAAGTGAAATTTGGTATTATCCGAGGTCTGTTTGAGATTCTAAGCCTTGAAATAGGTTCGTGTTGTGATTTATGACTTGTGCGTAAAAATTGGCGTCATTCCGAGTAGTGTAAGTACGTTTCATCGCATTTGGAGTTGGTTAAAATGAGTTTGAAGCTTAAAAGTTGATTAATTTGGTTTTGAGGTGTGATTCATAGTTCCGGTGTTATTTTATGTGTACTGAGGCTTCGAGTAAGTCTGTAGCATGTTTATGGACTTGTTGGTATAGTTGGACGAGGTACTGGGTGGCTCGGGTGTGTTTCGGACCACCCGGAGCATAACTGAACTAGGCTGAAATTGCTGGTGTGCTTTGCGATCGTGAAGGTTGTCCCGCGATCGCAAAGAAGGCTGGAGAAGGGTCCTGGACTTTTCTCTTCACGAACTCGAGGAGGCCATCGTGAAGGCGGTGAAGGACCTAGTCCTCCTTCGCGACCGCGAAGGCTAGTTCGCGAATGCGAAGAAGGTTTGAGACGGAGTGCACATGAAGGCTATTGGCCTTCGCGAAGCGGATGGGGACCGCAAAAGCGAAGGGAAGGGTAGGCTGGGCATCGCGACCGCGGGGCTCAGGTCGCCATATGACCTGGGCTGAGTCAGCTTGACCTTCGCGATCGCAAGGCCTTTTCTGAGATCGCGAAGAAGGACGGGCCTGGGTAGATTTGATTTTTATACGGGACTTGGCTCTCTTTTCTCTCATTTCCACTTGGGTTGGCCAAACTAGAAGAGCTATTTTGAGGGGATTTTTATCAAGCAACACAAGATAAGTGAATTCTCCACACTTTTGAATTAAATACATGGATCTTTGGGTAGATCTAATGTAATGACCCGGCCGGTCATTTTGAGTATTGTAGCCCCGTTCCCCTATTTATCTCTTCTTCTTTGTACATTTGTGGTTATGTGACTTTCAGGGGTAGTTGGTTTGGTTCCGGGGATGTTTTGGAGTAAATTGGGACACTTAGCCCCAACGTTGGAGGCCTAAGATGGAAGAGTTGACCGGAGTTTGACTTTTATGTAGACAACTCCGGAATGGAGTTTTGATAGTTCCGATAGCTTCGTATGGTGATTTTGGACTTA
Source organism: Nicotiana attenuata (assembly GCF_001879085.1). Taxonomy (NCBI): domain Eukaryota; kingdom Viridiplantae; phylum Streptophyta; class Magnoliopsida; order Solanales; family Solanaceae; genus Nicotiana; species Nicotiana attenuata. Next base: position 129,012 of record NW_017671134.1, read on the forward strand.
GGAGTATGTCCGGATATTGAGGGGCATTAGTTCATTAGGCTTGAATTGGGAGGCGATTCATGATTTCAATTTTGTTTGATGTGATCTGAGGCTTCGACTAAGTTCATATCGTGTTTTAGGACCTGTTTGTATATTTGGATGGGATCTCGGGAGCCTCGGGTGTGATTCAGATGAAGTTCGGCTTCATTTTTTGCCTTGAGGAACTGCTGATCTGATATTTGGTGCATTCTCTATCGCGATCGCGACATGGGGATCGCGTTTGCGTAGTGTTATTCAGTGGCAGGAGGATTTGTTCTTCGCGTTCACGAAGAAGGCGATGCGTTCGCGAAGGTTTGGAGGGTCTATGCATCGCGGTCGCGAGAGAGGGGCTGCATTCCTGTAGAAGAGAGAGGCCAGCCTAGGTACCGGGCATTAAGCCTTCGCGTTAGCGGATAGGTGTACGCGTTCGCGGATGGGTGTACGCGTTCGCAGATGGGTTTACATGTTCGCATAGGCTGAGCTATGTGGAACATCACGTTCGCGACCTGGGAGCCGCGTTTGCGAAGGAGGTTTTGGCAGCTGGTGTGTTTTGTTCTTCGCGAACTCTAAGAAGCTTCCACATTCGCGAAGAGGAATACCTAGGCAGAATGTTTAAAACCCCAAATCGAGGGTAGAGTTATTATTTCGTCTTTTGAGTTGTAGAGCTCGGGTTTTGACGGTTTTGGAGGGGAATTTTACGTCTTGGATCGGGATAAGTGTTTTTAACTTAGATTTATTATTATTTCATGATTACTTCTTGTTTTTAGCATCTAATTAGTGGATTAAAGTGAAGAAATGGGAGATTTTGTGGAAACTTTTTAAAAATGAAAAATGGAGGTTTGAAGGTCGATTTGAGGTCGGAATTAGATGATTTTGGTACGATTGGACTCGTAATCGAATGGGTGTCCGGAATTTTTAAAATTTTTTAGGTTCCGAGGTGCGAGCCCGGTGTTGAATTTTTGATTTTGGTTAAAGACCTTAGCTTTATCGTATGGAATCTATTCTTACAGCTTGTATTGATTATATTAAGTTGTTTGTGACTAGATTCGAGTTGTTCGGAGGATGATTCGCGTGGCAAGGGATGTTGGAGTAGTGAGTTGCGTGCTTTGAGGTAAGTAACACTTGTAAACTTGGAAATGAGGGTATATATCTCTAGAAAAACGTGTTATATGGTTGTGTTGGGGTAAAACACATGCTAGGTGACAGGCACACATTCCAGGTCACGGGCATGTGGGCGTGCACCATGGTAATCATGATCCCGGTGGATTCTTATACTATGCTGATATCAAGTCTTGTTATATCTGTGTAATTCCTATGTGCTACGTAATTGAGTTGTGATTCATATTCGAAATCATGTTTAGGCTATATGCTTATTTGATTGAGACCCACTGAGATTATTTCTGCTATTTTGAGTTTTCTGCTTTAACTACAATTATGTACTTAGTCATGATTCTTTTTTGCATATCATACCTCAGTCTCTGTTATCATTCATTATTACATCACATGTTATCATTGTTTGGGCTGAGTGGTACGAGATTTGTGAGCCCTTAAGAGTTGAGAGATTGATGACTGAGGTGGGCCTGAGAGCCGTGTTGTGAGTGTTATTGTGGATCAGGTTACACGCTGCAGCAGGAGCCAGGCCTTATTGTCTTATCTATTATTGTGGATCGGGCTGCACGCCACAGCATGCCTTATAGGTTTTAAATTAGCTCGTGGGAAGGATCCGCCCCTTTGGAGTTTGACATACCAGCAGTGAGCGCAGGCAAAGTGATTTATACACATGCTTTGATGAGGGTCCTTGATGCCAGGCACTCGTATAGTGCTGAGCGAGTATTGTGTGGGATGAGTGGGCATTTGAGATAGACAGATTGTGTAATCCGAGAGTGTGAGTACCTGGGAATATCACTGTGAAATCATACATTTGACATGCATAAAAACATGTAGGCATAGAGATCTGCCTTTCCTCATGCTAGCTGTAATTGACATATTCTTATCACTGTTGGGCTTTAATTATTGAACTTGAAAGCATGTCTAAATTTCTATACCCTGAACGAGCTAATTATGGAGCTTCTCTGAGTTATTTATTGTCATTATCATATATGTATTGTCATTATATTTGGTTTTGACAGTAATCTTCTGAGCTCATCACTGCTTTCAGCCCAAGGTTAGTTTTGTTACTTATTGAGTACATGGAGTTGGTTGTACTCATACTACACTCTACACTTCGTGTGCAGATCCAGGTACATATGGACGAGGTGATTTCTAGATCCATGCTAGTACCTGCTCTGAGACTTTGAGGTAGCTGCTATGACACACGCAGACCTTGACTCTCCTTCCTTTTATTTTCTTCAATACTGTTCTACTTCTGAGACAGTTGTACTAGAGTTTTGGTTATGTTGATACTTAGTAGTGCTTATGTACTCGTTGACACCAGATTTTGGGGGTGGATGTAGTAGCATTTCATTTATTTGCATCATATATTTATGAGATTTCCGCTGTTGAGTTTATTAAAACATGTTTTATTCAAATATTTAGTTTTTGTTGGATTATCGGCCTGCCTAGTAAGTGTGTATGGTGCCATCACGACAAGTTGGGATTTTTTATCGTGAAAAGTTGGTAACAGAGCACTAGGTTACCTAGGTCTCACTAGTCATGATCAGGTTCAATAGAGTCTTGCGGATCGGTATGAAGGCATCTGTACTTATCTTCGAGAGGCTACCAAACCATTACGAAACTTTACTTTCTTTTACTATTGTCGTGCAGATTTATTGATTTCGAAATCTGAACTTTTATTCTTCTATTCTCTCACTGATGGTGAGGACACGTATGACCGGATCAGGCGGACGGCCACCGGCACCACCAGCTAGGGCCGCAGGAGGGCCGGGGCCGTGGTAGAGGCCGAGGTACATCTCGTACAGCTAGAGCAGCACTTGTGGAGCCACCAGTTGCTCCAGCTGAGGAGCAGATACCAGATGTTGTTGAGCCGGTGGGACCAGCTCAGGCACCGGTTGTGCCCATTGTGATCCCAGGCCTTCAGGAGGCCTTAGCCCAAATTTTGACTGTGTGCACGAGCCTGTCTCAAGCAATCTCAGTTCCAACTGCACCAGCCACTTAACAGGACGGGGGTGGTGCTCAGACTCCCTCCGTCTGTACTCTAGAGCATGTAACTCAGGGACTCTAGACACTGGGGGTACTACCAGCCTGGCTGGTTAATACTGCTCGAGCTAGGTTGGCCCACCTATGAGTGATAACGAGCAAAAGAGACTGGAGTGGTTTGGGAGGCTTAAGCCTCCAGAGTTTAGTGGGGCAGAGTCAGAGGATGCTCAGGATTTTATAGACAGGTGCCAGCGGATCCTTCGCACAACGAGTATTTTGGAGACCAGTGGAGTTCCATTTACTACTTTTCAGCTGACACGGGGAGCCTACAGATGGTGGGAGACCTATGAGTTGGACACGCCAACCGATGCAGCACCGCTTACATGGCATGAGCTCTCGGTTCTCTTTTTAGAGAAGTTTGTCCCACAGACTCGCAGAGAGGATTTGCATAGGCAGTTTGAGCAACTACGCTAGGAGGGTATGACCGTGACTCAGTATGAGATGAGGTTTGTAGAGTTGGCTCGTCATGCAACATGGTTGGTTATGACCATAGGGAGAAGATTAGGAGGCTCATTGATGTCCTCAACTATGGATTATGCTTCATTATGGCTCGGGAGGTGGCAACGGGTGCGAGGTTTGACCAGGTCATCAATATTGCTAGACTCTTAGAGTTGGTTCGCAGTCAGTAGCAAGGAGCAGGAGGCCAAGAGGCCTCGTAGTTCAGGTGGTTTCAGTAGTGCCTCATCTGGAGGACAGTCCCATCAAAGTTGGGGTCGTCCTTATAGGCCTACTCAGATGGCTCGTCCGATTCATTGTGGTGCATCAGCTAGTCATGGTTCATACATTGCTCATCGGGGTTAGTCATCTTTCAGTGTCCTCCCAGCTCAGATTTTATCCCATGCTCTATTAGCTCAAGGTATGTCAGTACCGGGTTGTTCTAGTGGTTATTCTGATTCTCGGGGTCTGGTTCAGTCCCCGCTGCCATTTTCGGATTGAGGTTGCTACGAGGTTTCGACAGTTAAGGCATGTGAGAAGATATTGTCCCCGTCTTATGGGAGGTCTAGTTCAGCAGATAGGTCAGGCTATGACCTCCGCACCAGTTACTTTGCCGCTCGCTCAGCTAGCTCAGGGTAGGACTTAGGCAACTCGAGGTCACCCTAGAGAGGGAGGTCGATCAGATGGGTGGTCAGGCTCGATGCTATGCTTTTCCCCCCAGGACAGAGGCAGTTGCTTCAAACGTAGTTATCACAGGTATTGTTTCAGTGTGCCACGGGGATGCTTCCATATTATTTGACCCTGGTTCCACTTATTCATATGTATCATCGTACTGTGCTCGCTATTTGGATATGCCCCATGATTATTTAATTATGTCTGTTCATGTATCTACACCAGTAGGTGATTCTATTATTGTGAACAATGTGTATCGGTCGTGTGTGGTGACTATTGGGGGATTGGAGACGAGAGTTGATCTTTTACTACTTAGTGTGGTTGATTTTGACGTGATTTTAGGCATGGATTGGTTGTCATCATATCATGCTATTCTGGATTGTCACGCTAAGACCGTGACTTTGGCGATGCTAGGATTGCATAGGATTGAGTGGAGAAGTTCCTTGGATTATGTTCCCAGTAGAGTAATTTCATACTTGAAGGCTCGATAGATGGTTGAGAAGGGATGTTTGGCATATTTTGCCTTTGTGAGGGATGTTGGTGATGATACTCCTACCATTGATTCCGCTCCAGTAGTACGAGACTTTCCAGATATGTTTCCTGCATACCTGCCAGGCATGCCACCCGAGAGGGACATTAATTTTGGTATTGACTTGGTTCCGGGCACTCAACCCATCTCTATTCCTCCATATCTTATGGCACCAACAGAGTTTAAGGAATTAAAAGAACAACTTCAGGAGCTACTTGATAAGGGATACATTAGGCCTAGTGTGTCGCCTTGGGGTGCACCAGTTCTATTTGTGAAGAAGGATGGTACTATGCGGATGTGCATTGATTATAGGCAGTTGAACAAAGTTACAATTAAGAAAAAGTACCCACTGTTGATACCCAATTTTTCCCTATATTTTTTTATATGCAAAATACTTTCAAAATAACATATGTATGCATATATAAATGTGTCCTTCTCTCTACTTTCTCTCTCTAAAACAGCGACGACGGTTGCGCATTGACGGTGGCCTAACGTGCGCCTCTGCCGGCATGGGTAGGGGGAGACCTAAGAGAGTGATACAGCTCACAAGTACGAGCAAGGAAGTTACAATTGAGCAAACGGAGAAGAATGACAACATGCAAAAGGTGATGAATCCAATAGAACAGTTGAAGGTTAGTACTGAAATGTGGCCATCTTTGCATGGAGTGAATTCAGCTAGATCCACTCCAATTGACAAAGGTGAACAGATCCAGAATGTGAAACTAGTGGAGGAAGTCCCAATCGTGGAGAAAATTGAGGTCGAAAAGGTGATACAGGGGAAGGAAGTGCAAGCCATGGCAACGGAAGCTCAAAATCCTGCTAAACCAGCAGAGGAGCAGAAGAAGGAGTGGGTGAACCTATTTGCTGGGAACAATTTGGCATCTAGAGGTATGAGCCTCAAATTCATTGCTCCGATAGTCAAAAATGGTGAAAAAATTATTGAATTAGACACAAATGAGATTGAGCGTGAAACAATGAAATGGCAACATGCAATTGTGCTGTATGTTGTGGGTGAATCCCCTTCAATTGGTATGCTGGATCGATTCATTGCTACACAGTGGAACTTTATCAGTAAGCCAAAAATTTACTTTCATAACGACGGTTATTTTGTTGTCAAACTTAGTAGCATGGAAGATAGGGATGCTGTGCTTGCATCTGGACCATATATGATAAGAAATAAGCCTATAATCGTCAAAGCCTGGTCGCCTAACTTTGATTTTAGTAAGGAAGTACTACAAACCATACCTATTTGGGTGAAACTACCCAATTTGCCACTGAATTGCTGGAGTATGGACTCACTTAGCAGAATAGGCAGTGGGCTGGGAATACCATTATATGCAGATGAGTGCACTTCAAAAATTGAGAGGATCTCCTATGCAAGGTTGCTAGTTGAAATGGATGTGACAAAAGATATGCCTACAATGCTGAAGGTTATGGATCCCAAAGGGAATGTATTTGAGCAAGCTATTGATTATGACTGGATTCCTGAGTATTGTCACACTTGTCTTCAGGTTGGACATGTTTGCAGGAATAATCAAAAAGCTATAGAACAGAAACAAAAACAACAGAAGCCTAAGATGGAATGGAGGAAAAGAGCAGAACCAACTAGGACTGAAGAAGTTGAAAGTGTTCCAACTGAAAATGGAATACAAGTAAGCAGCAAAGGGGATACTGAGAATGAAAATGAAAAACTCCCAAACTAGGAACTAGCTAAAAGGAAATCTGCAGGAAAAAGTGGTGTAGCAAACATCAGGGGTGATACTGGTATTAATATGATGAATGGCTTCAGTCCGCTGAGCTTTGAGGCAGGGGAATCATTCAAGGAACAAGGGCAATGTAGCTACCAAGGGGATACAGGGATCCTAAATCTAAACAATCAAGTAAATGAAGATAGTAGCTTGGAATGTGAGGGGTGTAAATAAAGTCTATAAACAGAAAGAAGTAAAAAAGTTTATTGTAAATAATGATATAGCACTGATAGCTATACTAGAAAATAGAGTAAAGGAAAATAATGCAGGCAGAGTTATTCACAAAGTTGCAGCAAGCTGGGAATGGTGTGCAAACTATGCATATAGCTCAAAAGGAAGAATATGGATTATGTGGGATCCTAATAGGCTGAAATTTGAAACTACTAATATGAATATCCAGGCTATTCATGGAATCCTTAGCATCCCTCACCTGCAGACAAAACTACACCTGACAGTTGTCTATGGTTTACATACTATTGAAGCAAGGAAGGAGCTGTGGGAAGACTTGACAGGGACAAGTAGGCATATTCAAAGTCCATGGTTAGTCTTTGGGGACTTCAATGCAATAACTGATATAGAAGACAGGCAATTTGGCAACCCAGTCCAAGATAATGAAGTAAGGGACTTTAATGAGTTCCTGCAAACTAGTGGCATGACAGAACTAAGAGCAATTGGAAGGAAATATACTTGGTCAAATGGTCACATATGGAGCAGGATAGACAGAGCTTTTGTAAATACTGAATGGCTTATGACAAATGCTACTACTGAAGTAATAATCCTAAATCCTGGGGTTTCAGACCATACTCCTTTGTGTATTCAATTACAAAATGAGGTGCAAAGAAGCTCAAAGCCATTCAGATTCCTAAATTGCCTTGCTGATCATAAAGACTTCCTGAAAGTGGTGACTAATATCTGGCATAAACCTACAACACAGCAACACATGCAGAACATATGGTGGAAACTCAAAGAAATGAAGAAAGAGTTCAAACATATAAATCATACAGAATTCAGGAACATAAGGCAGAAGATGGAGCTATATAGAAAGGAATTACAAGATATTCAAACACAACAGGGCCAACACATGCAACCAGACTACTTATTTGAAGAAGAAAAAGAAGTGAAGATGAAACTAGAGAAATGGAGTCTAGTGGAAGAAAGTATACTTAAACAAAGATCAAGAAACAAATGGCTAGAGCTTGGTGATGAGAACAATGCCTACTTTTTTGCCAGCTTAAGAAGCAGACAGACTCAGAATAGCATTACCAGCCTGTGTGACTCTAGTGGTAACATAATTCACTAACCTACAGACATTGCCACAGAAGTAACCAGCTTCTATAAAACACTTCTTGGAAGTGCTGCTAGTCAACTCCCAGCAATTGACCCTGAGGTAATGAAGCATGGAAAGGCTCTTAACAGACATCAACAACTGCAGCTTATATCACAGGTTACTAAAGAAGAAGTCTATCAAGCTCTTATGAACATTGATGACCAAAAAGCTCCAGGGTGTGATGGGTTCAATGCATATTTCTTCAAGAAAGCTTGGAATGTGATAGGAAGCAAGGTCACTAAAGCAGTCCTTCAGTTCTTCATTGATGGAGATCTATATAAAGCTATAAACTGTACAACCATTACTCTTATCCCAAAGATCACAAACCCCACAAAAATTTCAGAATTCAGGCCAATAGCATGCTGCAAAATGCTATATAAACTGATCTCTAAAATACTTACTACTAGGATGCAGGGGATAATGGACAGCCTGATAGACAAAAGTCAATCAGCATTTGTACCAGGAAGGCTAATCACTGACAATATCCTATTGAGCCATGAATTGGTGAAGGGCTATGGCAGGAAAGGCATTACTCCTAGATGCATGGTTAAAATAGACATGCGAAAAGCTTATGATTCAATAGAGTGGCCATATGTAGAGCAAGTCCTACAGTACCTCCAGTTCCCAGCAAAGTTCATCAGATGGATTATGTGTTGCATCTCTACTGTCTCCTATTCAGTGCTACTTAATGGAGATCCACTACCACCATTTCCAGCTAAGAAAGGCCTAAGGCAAGGAGACCCCCTGTCTCCCTTTCTTTTTGTACTTGCCATGGAGTATTTTAGCAAAAGTTTAAGGAAAATCAGTGAAGATAAGAAGTTCAAATTCCACCCTAGGTGCAAAAAGCTGTAGATTATTCAACTTGGATTTGCAGATGATCTATTACTATTCTGCAAAGGAGAGCTAGAATCTATCTTCTATGCTAGTCCAATGCTTCCAAAAGTTCTCACAAGTGTTTGGATTATGTGCTAACATTGACAAAAGCTCAATGTATTTTGGTGGTGTCCCTCAGGAGATCCAACAGCTGATCCTTCAAGTAACACAGTTTGGCAAGGGTGATCTACCTTTTAGGTACTTAGGCATCCCTCTATGTACAAAAAGGCTATCTATTACTCAATGCAAACCCCTGATAGACAAGATTCTGGCTAGAATAAAATCATGGACTACAAGATACCTATCATATGCTGGAAGGCTACAGCTTGTGAAATCTGTGTTGTATTCAATTCAAGTGTACTGGTCACAAGTCTTTGTGCTACTAAGGAAAGTTGTGCAGATGATTGAAGCCACTTGCAGGAACTTCTTATGGACAGGAGGCAATGACCTTAGCAAGAAGGCACTGATTGCCTGGGATAGACTTTGCCTCCCTAAAATAGCAGGGGGTCTTAATATCCTAGACATATATACATGGAATTGGGCTGCCATTGGTAAACTGTTATGGAATATTTGCAGGAAGAAGGACTGTCTATGGGTGAAATGGATACATGCTTACTATACCAAGACAGGGGATATATGGGAGATTAAGACCACCCAAGCTTCATGGGTGGTGCAGAAAATCTTCATAGCAAAGAGCATATTTGAAAAAATAGGCCTCCAGGAAGATGATGTAGCTGCTATGATAAAATACTCCATTAAGGATGTATATGAAGCCTATCGAGGGAATTTCCCAAAAGTCCCTTGGAGAAGACTGGTCTGTAACAACAATGGTCATCCTAAATGGAAGTTCATCATATTCTTGGCTCTACACAGAAGGTTGCAAACTAAGGAGAGGATAGCATGCTGGGCTAATCTAGAGGATATGGAATGTGTGTTATGCAAGAAAGACAATGAAGATATAGACCATCTTCTATTTGAATGCAGTTATGCTCAACAGATATGGTCCAAACTCCTACTGTGGCAAGGCATAAAAAGAGCTGCATTGAACCGGAAGAATGAAGTACAATGGGCAATAGAAAACACCAGAAGGAAGACTGCTTACCAGGAGACATACAGAATGACATTAGCTTGTGGAGTATATCATGTGTGGCTGGAAAGGAATAGAAGGATATTCAGGGAATGCAGCAGATCAGCAGACCAAGTAGTGAAACAAGTGATAAGAGAAATCCATGTGAGAGCTCGCAAAAGTAGTAGATTAGATCGATACATGAATGATTTGAATTTCTATCCCTAGAAGTTAGAAACATGTAACAAAGTTGATATAGAAGCATACAACAAGTTTGGGAACTACCTGTCCAAACTGCTGATTACGGATGAAGCATGTAAATGATTTGAGATGATATAAAATATAAATATTTCAAAAAAAAAAATGTGTCCAAATGTTTTAGTATTCTTCCTAATTTTTGAAGGATTTTTAAATCAATTTATTGCCCTATTTTAGCAATACAAAAACCAATAATTATTCCTCAAATTATCATTTTTGGTGAGTAATTTATTTTATTCCCATATTTATCCCAAAATATAGCTAAGGTAATTTTTTGCACATTTTTACAAACTTATTTAGTATTTTAAAGCTAAATTGCATATAATTGCAATATTAGCCTATTTTAAGAATTAACTGCGTTTATAATTACCAATTTGATTCCAGTATTTTAATTTAATATTTATATATTATTAATTAATTTAGTACCTTTAATTTGTTTTCGGAAATCATTTTACTACTTTTATAAAAATAAAAAGGGAAAAGTGGCTATTTAAAACCTAGCCCTATTTATTTCGATTTTAGCCCAAATCGACCACCCCAGCTAACCCAATTTCAATCTCAATCGGACCGGCCCAATTCCTAAACTACCCGCCCATGACCCAATTTAATCGAACCCGCCCCAGCTCGCCAATAAATCCAGGCCGTTGATCAAAATTATCAACGGCCACGATCCCTCCATTCCTTTTTTAATCCACCAACACCCCTTAACCCTAAATCATTTTCACCTAACCAGCCGCCTTTGAATCCCTTCAACCCCTCAAACTATCTCGAACCTTCTATGAACCCTAATCGTCTCCTACCATCTCCCACCGTGAAACCCACTGGAATCCATGGCTTCTCAGGCTGTGGGAGTCCTATACTCACCTCCTATTACTCCTATGTGCCTAGTACCTGAAGATTCGAGGTCTGACCTCGAAGGTTTTCATCCAGACCTTTGCCGGCTCAAGGTTTCACGATCATCTCCGGCCTTGCTCCGGCGTATCCTGGTCTTCTGAGCCCGATTCTAACTTCTCCGACTCAGGTCAATGACCTTTTCAAAGCCTTTCTCATTCTAGGGTTCTTCTGAAACCCTAACCCTTCGAGGTTTTTCTCCGATTCTTTTTAAATATGTTGTGTATCTATGCTCTACTTGAGTTTTCAAACGATTTCCCTAACTTTTATTTTGAAACTTACTTTCAACACCCTTCTTTTCCGATTTAGGGTTTTCTGGAAAGTGTTTAAGTGTTTTATGTTTTTTTCTTCTTTGTTATTCGTGTGTTTGCCTCTGCTGTGTTCTCGTATCATCTTTTGTATGCTTCTCTTACTGTGTTTTCCTATACTATGGTCTCGTAGACTTCTCTACTGTATTTTTACCATGTTCTTATATGTTTATCATACTGTGTTTTCCTATATGCTTTTCTGCTATACTTTTCCGGTGTTCTTGTGTTCTTCTACTGTATTTTCTTGCTAAGTTTTTAAGTTTCTCTGTTTGCCAAAGCATGTTTTTTCTACTGTCCGTATCAGTATTTGCCATTATGTTCTTTGAATCCTTCTACTGTGATTGCATGTTACTTTGCTATCATATTCTTCATAAGTTTTGTTGTTGAAGAAGCCCGTCCTTTTCTGAAACTTCTGAACATGATTTTGATTCAATTGCCTGCCCTCTCATCCTTGCTTTATGGTTTGCTTGAACTAGGGTTTCATTTCAAAATCCCTAACTCTGTCAGACTAACTTTGAGTCTCTGAACTGAGTTTACACCTTTGTTTTCATACAATGTTGAACCTTTTGCTAAACTCTTCTACACTGGATTCTTTCTACTGATTTTTACAAGGGCATGAAAAAGTTTCCTTCATGTTTAACGTGTCCGTATGCTTTTATATGTGATGAATCTTTCTTCAAAAAAGGTTTTCAAACTTGTGATTGATTCAGAATTCCTTTTAAATAGGTCTAATTGATTTGTTTGCTGATTTTCCTTAAGTTAAAAATCTTTCCCATCTTTCTGACTTGGTTCATTCGTACAAAATCTCTGGCCTCAGATTTCTTGGCTGTTAATTGATTTTCTTTCCTTAAATTGTACAACCGTGTATTTCAAAGACCTTGTCCTTAAATAGCCTTTATGTATTTGCCCCTAATTTACTACTTTGCACAAAGTGTTTGATTAATTTCTTTCCTTAATTGGTTTTACCCATTTGAATCTGAATCCCTTAATTAAGGGAAGCCTTGTGTAATTGATTGACAATCAGTTTTCAAACTATTTTCTTACCTTATTTCTGCCTGCTTTCTGCACTATAAATACACAACTTTTCTTTCACACTACACACGATTAACAATCCTCCCCTACTACTCTACAATCTCCTCTGAACTCTTACTAGCACTCTCTTCTTGTCTATTCTGTGGCTTTCACAAGACTACTGCACTTTTCCTTTGTTTGTTTCCCTTGAAACTGGTGTGTTCTAATTTAAGTTGCAGCATCACCACAATGTGTTTACTTACAACTTTCTACACCTATGTCTACTTTATTACTTCTGCAGATCTAAATACTTAAACTAGCATGTTATTTTCTTTTGCTTGTTTCTGTCATGAACCCCTCCTCCCTATTCCCTTTATGTGCTGTGAGTTGCAGTTTAAAACATGGCAATATGCAAGTTATTGTCTATGGTTTGAACTTGATCCCTTAAAGGATCCTAACTTCTAAACAATGTATTCTAACATGCTTATGGGGTAGGCCAGCATTCCTCATTGCTGAGTATGCCCCACCAGCCTGCTGTTGCTTTTCCTTTACTATCTCTCCATTCCCTATACCCCTATGTGTATCAATGTGAACTGTTTCCTTTCCCCCTTTCCCCTTTCAGAATCCTGCACTTGCACTCTCTCTTAGTTCCTAGGTTCTGCCCCCCTCCTGTGAGCCTTGCCTTGGGACCCTGTGTTCCCTCTGAACTTGGACACTTGAGGGCTGGCTCTTCCACACTGCACTATGTCCTAGTCTGGTAATGTATTTGGGGTGTAAGCACTGCCCGGAGTTCATGTAAGGCTCTTAGGGAACTCTGACACACCCCCAAATGAGAGAAAGGCTTTGAAATCTGATCTTTGGAGTTGGTTTACTTCATACTTCAGATAGGAAGTCTGAATTAGGCTCTCCTTGGTTGTATTTTTCCATTTTCTGATGTATTTTCTTTATTTTCTTTGGACTGTAATAACTTTGTAATAAACTTTCGGGGATGGTTAATGAAAAGGGAGGGGTAACCATGCATATAAAAAGGGTAGATAACTTGCCTATAGGAATCTCTAATTTCAGCATTTTTCATATAGATAACTTGCCTATAGGAATCTCTAATTTCAGCATATAGCTACCATGCCTATAAAATTTCTGCATTTTTAATATAGCTACCATACCTATAAGGACTTCTGCATTCCCATTTAGTTACCATGTCTATAATAATTTCAGCATTCTCATTTAGATGCCATGACTATAGGGATCCTGCACTTTCATGTAGATATTATGTCTATAGCTTCTGCACACGCATGTAGAAAATATGCCTATAGGTCCCTTGTGATTCTTGCATACCCGCTTTTCACTAGGCAAACTTGTTTATAGGTCCTAATAACCAAAAAAAGGTAATCAGATGTCACGTTTGTAATAAAATGTAACACCTAGATATCATGTTGTAGGTTTTCTGCATTTTTCATATCTATTAAAGTGATTAAAATCAACAACGCGTAGAAAGCATGCCAATAGGAACTATCAACCAAGTCTGAAACGTTTCCACTCGCTTATGAGTCTAAAACCAGTAATAATATTTGCAGAACCTGTAACTTTTGCTAAAGTTTGTTTTTCTTTAATAATCTGATAACCCCTTTTAATCAGTATGTATTCAATCTATTTCATTCTTGTTTCTGAAATCTGTAGATATCATGCCCATAGGCTTCGTCTATCACTTAGGCAAACTGTAGGATAAATTTTTATAAACTGAATCAGATCTTATAAGCTACAACCAACAGGTAGGCCTGCTTCGGGCTTCTGATCTGAACTATGTAATAAATCAGTCTGCCTCAAACCTTCTAAGTTTAACTAGACCTTAAACAGTACGTGCAAGAAATGCTAAACTATGTGTTTTCTTTGGTTTAAAGGAGGTCTGTCTGAGCCTTTTATTTGTTTATATGCTTCCCCAAACTTGCTATATGTGTTTTGTTTGTCGCCTTAATATTTTTACCTTTGAAACCACAAATAAGCCAAACATCCCCTCCCTTTAGGATTAGTGTTGATACCCAATTTTTTCCTATGTATTTTTATATACAAAATACTTTCAAAATAACATGTATATGCATATATAAGCATGCCCAAGTATTTTGGTACTTTTCCTAATTTTTAAAGATTTTTAAAACTAGTTTATTGTCCACTTTAGAAGTACAAAAATCAGTAATTATTCCCAAAAACTATCAATTTTGGTGAATAATCTATTTTATTCTCATATTTATACCAAAATATAGTTGAGGTAATTTTTTGTATATTTTTTACAAATTTGTTTGGTATTTAAAAGACTAAATTGCCTATAATTGCAATTTTAGCCTATTTTAAGATTGATAGCATTTCATAATTATAAAATTGGTTCCAGTATTTTTATATTAATATTTATATATTATTTACTGGCTCAGTACTTTTAATTTGCTTTTAAAATCATCTTTACTATTTTTTATAAATGAAAAGGGAAAACCTGGCTATTTAACATTTAGCCCCATTTCATTTCAATTGTATCCTAGTTTACATTTCAATTTTAACCCTAATTGACCCAGGCCTAATTAGACCAACCCAATTTCATTTTACCCGGCCCCGACCCAATTTAAAAATCTGCCCGGTTCCTGTTATTAATCCAGGCCGTTGATCATTTTGATCAACGGCCATAATTCCCCCTTACCATTTTAACCCCAAATGACCTACCCTAATCCCTCATTTTCATTTTGATAGCCGCCTTTGAAATCCTTTCGTCTCTCAAACTCTCTCAACGGTTCGTCGAAACCCTAATCGTCTCCCGCCCTTTCCAACCACCACTCCACCGGAATCCATGGCTTTTCAGGCCATGGATGGTCTATACTCACCCCCTCCACCATTGAACCTTGGATGTTCGAGGTTTCAAAGTCTGACTCCGATGGTTCTCTTTCAGATCTTCTCAGATCTTTGGTTCCATGGCCTCTCCGGCCTTTGCTCCGGCATATTTAAGCCTCAAGAGCCTGATTCTCCCTCATCCGACTTAGATCGGGCATTTTCGAAGCCTTTCTTATTCTAGGGTTCATCTGAAACCGTAACTATCGAGGTTCTCTCCGATTATTTTTTTAGATCTGTTATATGTTTGCAATATTGCTTAAGTTTCTTAAACATTTTCTCCGATTTTCTTTCAAAAGTTACTTCTTTTCGACTAGGGTTTCTGGAAAAGGTTCTTGAAAATGTTTCTGACTCTTCTTCTTCTTCTTCTTTTCTTGGTGTGAATCGATCCCTGCTATGTTCTTATTTGCTTTTTGCTGACTCGCATGCTTTTTCGTGTGTTCTTATATTTGCTGTATTATGAAGTTTTCTGTTGCTCTCACATGCCTATCTTATGTGTTCCTTTACTGTGTTTTCCTACTGAGTTTTAGTCCTTTGTTTGCCTTTACCAGACTTTGTTCTTTCTAGATGTGTTTCATCGACTATTTCCTTAAGTTTACACTACCCCTTTATCTCCTGAACTCGTTTAAATTCCAAGCTTTCCTTGAAACTTGTTCCCTGTACTTCAAATTAGTTTCTATGTTCTATTTGCCTTGAACCTGCTATTGTGCTTGTATGTTTTCTCATGAGACTCTGAAAGAGGTCTCTGAGTCTGTTTCAATAGCTTACCTTCTCATCTCTGTGTCGAATTCGAGTTTAAAAACCCTAAGATTTGGGGTTTTTTTTTGGCAATTTTGATTTTGTGTTTGGACAGGGGTTCTATTTTAAAATCTTGAACTCTCAGACTCACTCCGAGTTTATGAACTGAATTTGAACTTTTTCTGCGTTTGTGATTTTGAAACTTTCTTGCTAGTCTTTCGTAATTAGCATGACATCCTTCTTGCTTGACATGTCTATGTGTTTTATATATGAGAGCTTCTCTTTCAAAGGTTTTGCAAACTGTTAATTGATTCTGAATCCCTTTAATGTTGCTTGCTTGATTGTTACTGATTTTCCCCTAAATTAAACTTTCCTTTACCACTTTTCTGACTCGGTTCAATCGAACAAGGATTTCAACTTGGTTCTTTTACTGGCTGCTTTACTGATTCCCTTTCCTTGTTTTTCACAAATCAAGTACCACTAGACTTTTACCTTAAATAGTTTTTATGTATTTACCCTTTATTGTACTGCTTGGAAAAATATTCTGATTGACCCTTTCCTTAATTATCTTTACCCGTTGGAAATCAGAATCCCTTAATTGAAGGGAAATTGATTTTCAAAGTTATTTTCCTTACCTTTCCTTACTTACTTGCTGCACTATAAAAAGGTCCTTCCCTTCTATACTCTCAACAATCCTCATTCACTGATTTTCGAATCACAAACTCTCTTGCACTCTTTACTCTCTTCTGAGATCTTTTGCATTGCTTGCTCGCAATTTGGCTTACCAAAGCTTCTGCTTTTCATTTATTTTTCTGAAACAGGTATGTCCTACTTTTGATTCTAGCATCAACTCCAATGTGTTTTTTACAAGCTTTTATGCCCATGCCTACTTTACTGCTTTGTAGAGTTCAACTTTAAAGTAATGCTCATGTCTTGCTATCTATTGCTGCAATGAATCCCTATCCCCATCCCCCTTTTATGTGCTTGGGCTGTAGTTTAAGACATGGCAATATACAAAGTTATTGTCATGGATTAAAACTGGGTCCTTTGGATCCTAGCCTCTTTCAATTTCCCATACCCCATTCCCTTATGTGTATTGAGTTAAGGTATAGCCTGGCAGCATCCAAGTTGCTGTCCAGGGCTGAACCTGACCTTCAAAAGGTCCTAACTCTTTAAATTTTAAGCTGATCGGCTGGTCAGGGGTGTGCCAGTATTCCAGTTGCTGGGCATGACCACCAGCCTGCCCTGGCTCCCCCCTAATTCCCTTTCATTGCACTTACACTTACTCCTAGTCTCTAAGTTCTGCCCCCCTCCTATGAGCCTTGACTTGGGACCTTGATTTCCCTCTGAACTTGGACATTTGAGGGCTGGCCCTTCCACACTACACTATGTTCTTAACTCTGCAATGATATTTGGGGTGTAAGCATTGCCTGGAATTCTTGAAGTTCCTTGGAACTTTGACACATCCCCAATAAGAGAAAGGCTTTGAAAATCCGATCATGGAAGTTGGTTTATCTCATATTATTAGACTTTGAGTCTGGATTAGGCTGATTAGATGTAGATGTAATCAGTGATGTAATTTTTTAGTTTTCCTTCTGATTCGCTTGGTCTGTAATAAGCTTTGTAAATAACTTTGTAATAACTACTGGGGTATAGTGAAAAGGGGTGGGAGTGAATGCATGCCAAAGGGGTAGAAATCATGTCTATAGGCTATTTACTCTTTAAAATTCTGCATTTTTCACATAGAAATCATGTCTATAGGATATTTACCCTTTAAAATTCTGCATCTCACATAGAAATCATGTTCATGGGATCATTATTTTAAAACTCTGCATTTTCACGTAGATACCATGTCTATAGGATACTTACTCTTTAAAATTCTGCATCTCGCCTAGAAACCATNCCAGTGACCAGACTCTCGTCCGCAAGTATTTGGGGAACTTACCTTCTCTTTTGGAAATCCAGCCTGACAACAAAATCATAGAGGTTGCGACCTTATTCTGGGACAGTGATAGATCAGTGTTTCGATTTGGGGACCTTAAAATGACCCCATTGCTCGAAGAAATAGGTGGGTTAGCCGGTATTCCTTGGGAGACTCCGGGTTTGCTCATGCCAGTAAACCGCAAGGGTAGGGGTTTCTTCAAAATGATGGGGTTGAAGAGAAACTCAGATTTGACTTGTTTGAAGGACTCCTATATTCCTTTCGACTATCTGTACGAGAGGTACGGTCATAGCAAGTCCTACCGCACCTATTCAGATGAATTCGCCCTCACATCACTAGGGCATATCCACAGGAGGGTTTTCGTCTTTATGTTCTGCTTTTTGGGAATGATAGTGTTTCCTATGAAGAAGGCTAGGATCCATACCAGACTAGCCATGGTCACCAAGACACTAATGGAAGGGATTGGAGGGCAGCCTTTCAGCATAGTGCCCATGATTGTTGCTGAAATCTACCGAGCTTTGGAGAACTGTCAACGAGGGGCCAGTCACTTTGAGGGTTGCAACTTACTACTCCAACTATGGCTTATAGAACATCTCCAAAGGGGTCAATACCGTCAAGAGCTTCCGCGAAGGCCGTGGAATGATCATATAGCCTTTCACCATCCCAAGAGAATGAACTATATGCCCGACATGTTTGCTCAGCCGGGGGATGCTCGAGGATGGGTAGAGTTGTTTGAAAACTTGAAAGAAGACAAGGTGCACTGGATGTTCGAATGGTTCCCCACCTAGAGAGTTCATCATCGGCTCTCGGGACGCTCCATTCTTATACTCATTGGTCTGAGAGGAACTTACCCCTATGTCCCTCTCCGAGTCATGAGGCAGGCGGGGAGAAAGCAAGTCGTACCAAAGGTCGAAAAGATGAGTCGTTTCATGGCTGATTCCAAGACGACGATAGTCCATACAAATGTCAAGCTCAACACATGTGGAACAACAAGATCATCCTGGAAAGGGATTCCATAGAGCCTGACAGATATCATGCCGGTTACACCCCATACTATCCAGGTTGGCTAGAAGAGGATCATGCTGGGTTAGGACAACCCGGGTCTGTTCGAGGTCACAGGGTCATCGACGAGAGGGTTGAAATACAGGTTAAATACAACCAGTTGCGCAAGAGGATCAGAGAGTGCGAGAGTGAACATCAGGAAATTCAAGAAGCAAATCAAAAGTTGATCGAGGAATGGAAGGATATGGCTGTCAGCGCCAACAAGCGTCTAGGGCATTTGGAGCGAGGGTTGGTAGAGATGGAAGGGAAATTCATCCGGAGGATCGAGAATTGCCAAAACGCTGAAGGAAATGAAGGAGGACATTTGGCTAGGGCTTATCTACTGCTGGGGCTGCATAAGCTAGTGAAGCTGTTCGATGGAGCGAAAGATGCTGAATCTAGGGAAGGTCCTTCTGGGACCAAATAGTTAGGAGTCTCTTTTCCTTTTTGCTTTAAAATGTAATAAGGCTAATGGCCATTAGTGACATTTTTACTTTATGCAATCTTAGTGTCATTTTGGGATTCGTCTTATTTTTTGTCAATAAAATGAGGCATTTAGCATTATAAGTTCTCCAAATTAACTTGTCGCTAGGCCTACCTCGGGCACAACGAGGAACCCAAACTAGGACACGATTATATTCTTACACTATGTGATTAAATATTGCAACATTTTTTTTCTCGGAATCCATACTAACTTGTTACCTTTTTGTTTTTTCTTTTATTTTTATTCCCTTCCCCAAAAGGTTAATTCGTGCACTCTGGCATTATCATCCTACTCCACAAGATCTAAGGGCCCTCCACCTCCTCCTCCTCCAAGTCCTATCAAAAGCAAGAACAAAGCAAAAATGGAGGACGTGAACAACATCAGAAAGGAGAACTCAGCTGAAAGGGTAGAGGTTCCTCAGGGTATTCAGGTGTCCAAAGAAAGTGACGCCCAGCTCGAACAGAAGCTACTGAAATTTCAAGAAGAACTAGACCAAGTCCGGAACTTGGCGAGCTTGTCATTCTCCCTCACTACTCCAGACGTCAACTTTCCCAATGCTCAACACCCCATACCTCCACAGAACATCCCGAAGCCGCAGAAACAACCCGCTACTCATCAAAATTGCAACACATGTCACAACAACACCCCACTCCTCATCCCTGAACCATCAAATGATCATCCCCACCACACTCCCATCTATGTGGAAACCCTACCACAATACACTCAGCCCATTACAAACACACCGGAGTCTGATGACAAAGACTCTCTCATCAAAAACCTGGCTGCCGAGCTCAAGAAACTGACTAGCCGAGTCCAGGGTGTTGAAGGAAACAAAGGTATTGAGGGGTTGAATTATGAGGACCTTTGCATTCAGCCGGATGTCGAACTTCCCGAGGGGTACAAACCTCCCAAGTTCGAAATGTTTGATGGCACAGGAGATCCCAGAGTCCATCTGAGGACATACTGTGATAAGCTGGTCGGCGTAGGAAAAGATGAAAAGATTCGCATGAAGCTCTTCATGAGAAGTTTGAAAGGTGATGCTCTATCTTGGTACTTTAGCCAAGACCCCAAGAAGTGGACAAGCTGGGTAGGAATGGCGTCCGATTTCATGAACAGGTTCAGATTCAATACAGAAAATGCGCCAGATGTCTTCTACATCCAGAATCTGAAAAAGAAACTTACTGAGACATTCCGCGAGTATGCCACTCGATGGAGATCCGAGGCTGCTAAGGTCAGGCCAGCCTTAGAAGAAGAACAGATGAACAGAGTTTTCGTCCGAGCTCAGGATCCACAATATTATGAGAGGCTAATGCTGATAGAGGGACAGAAATTCTCCGACATCATCAAGCTAGGAGAAAGGATCGAGGAAGGCATTAAAAGCGGTATGGTCACTAATTTCGAGGCATTACAGGCTACCAACAAAGCCCTACAATCTGGGGGTACGTCCAAGAAAAAGGATGTGAGTGCCATGATGGTTGCACAGAGAACCAAGTCCCTAGTAAAATACCAAGCCTACCCGATACCCCCTCTCACATACCAACCTATACCCAATTACCAAGCACCTCCGCCCTCTTACCAAATTCCATCACCTAATTACCAATCATCTCCCTCCCCCACATATCAACCTACCTCACCAAGATATTCCCAACCCGCACCCGTCTACCAAGCCTATAATGCTCAGCCTTCTCACTACCAATCACCTCCCGCCCGCCAAAACTTCCCCAGGCCACGCCCTAATTTCGACCGTAGACCTCCCAAGCAATACACCGCCATCACCGAACCAATCGACCAGCTATATGAAAGACTCAAAGCAGCCGGTTACGTCACCCCAATCCCCGCCATAACTCCAGAAAATCCTTCCCAATGGGTCAATCCAAACAAAACCTGTGCATACCATTCCGGCATGAAAGGGCATACCATTGATGAGTGCCGATCTTTGAAAGACAAAATCTAAGCTCTAATTGACAACAAAATCATTGTGGTGAAGGAGCCTGCTCCTAATGTTCGCAACAATCCCTTGCTTGATCATAAGGGTGGAGGCGTGCATATGATCGAGGTAGAAGATGATTGGGACCCCAAAGGGTCAATTGGATTGATTGCCGAAGGTGACGAGCCCAAGAAACCAACAGTCACACTGAATCCAATCGTAGTCCAGATCCAGCCCTCTGGGGATGCTGAAGTAAACATGCCCGTGCCTCTCGAGTTTATAACACCGTCATCCACAAAGACCGCAGAGCCAATTGAGGTGGAGTTTGGGTCTCGAAAGATGTACCATTTGAAGTTGCTGTATTACCTCCCAAAACGACGGTGCCCATTCCTCTAGCAATGTCAGCCATAACGCCATTCCATACACAGGACATTCCTTGGGATTACACCGCCGAGGCAAGAAGGAAGGGGAAAACTAGGTCTGGAGAAGCAATTGCAGCATAGGGTATGACCAGAACCGGTAGAATTTATACTCCGGAGCACTTAGTTGAATCAAATAAGCAGGCCTCTGGACGGCCTATTGAAACTGGGCCCGATGATCTCTGGCGGAAGATACAGGCGAAAGAATACTCAGTTGTTGATCAATTAAATAAAACACCAGCGCAGATCTCCATTCTAGCTCTACTACAGAGCTCCGAGACACATAAGAATGCCCTGATGAAGATACTGAGCGAGGCGTATGTACCCAGTAACATAACTGGAGGAGAGATGGCAAACATGGTCGGGCAGATATTGGAGAGTCATAAGATCACTTTCCACGAGGATGAGTTGCCCCCTGAAGGTTTAGGCCACAACAAAGTGTTGCACATCACTGTGCAATGCGAAGACTATTTCATCACCAGGACTTTGATTGATGGAGGGTCCAGCCTCAACATTTGTCCATTGGTGACCCTCAGAACGTTGGGGAAGAGTCTGCATGAAATCAAGGATGGGGCTATCAACGTCAAAGCTTTGACGGTTCCCAAAGGTCCACTATTGGGGAGATCAGTTTATGTCTGCAAATGGGACCAACTTGGTTCGATGTTGATTTTCAAGTAATAGCCATCCCAGCATCATACAACTTACTACTGGGACGACCTTGGATCCACGCCGCTGGAGCTGTAGCATCAACCCTACACCAGGCAGTGAAGTTTGAGTGGAATCACCAAGAGGTGATTATTCATGGCGACGGTAGTAATCCCATATATAGTCGTCAGACCATCCCAGCGATCGGAGGAAGAAGGAAGATAGGCGGAGAAACCTAACATCACATTGAGCGAGTCAACGCCGTAGACAAGGACAAGTGGTGGGATAACAAGATCGAAAGTATACTGAATTGGTGTGGATACGAGCCTTGCAAAGGGCTCGGCAAGAACCTCCAAGGAATCACCAAGCCTATCAAACTGAAGAAACATGGCACCACTTTCGGGTTAGGGTATGAATATACTTGGCAAGAATTCAGGAACTGGTCGCCACCATGGCGCGGCCCTTACTACCCGCTGGAGCACCCAATACCCCGCCTGGAGCAAACTTTCCAGCCAGCAGACATCATATATGGGTCAGAGGAAGATGAAACATTGGCAGCAATGAAGAACCTGTTCTTGGAAGATGACAATATGGACTGTCATGTCATTCTCGAGGAGGAAGGGGAGGAAGGCCCTTCCATACAAGCTGTGAGCCGAGGAGCGCGCCTCAACAATTGGTCCATCAGAACCACCAAGGCCCGGAAAGCTTCGGGGTAGCAAGGCTGAACAAAGCACTATGCATTATCTTTTACTATTTTGCTAGTTGATTTCCCTTCAGTATTATCTTTAAAATTTTGAAAAGAGCTCCGATGTTCAAAACGATTTCGGAATTTATCAAAGTATTTCAGTTTCTTATAAGTCTTGCTCTTATTATTTTTCTCTATCATTTATTTTATTTTACATAGCATTACTATTACTTATCTTGATGAACCGACGAGTGTGACATGCGACGAGGTAACGCAACAAACGGATATAGACTCAGAAGAGGATAAGATACCAGAAGAGATCGTTAAAGAGGTCAAGGACTTTGAGCATAGACCTAAGTCTAACCTGGACGAAACTGAGGTTGTCAACCTGGGGAATACAGAGAATGTCAAGGAAACATGCATCAACGTTCACCTGTCACAATTAGAAAAGGAAGAGTACACAGAGTTTCTAAGAGAATATGAGGACATATTTGCCTGGTCGTATGATGATATGACCGGTCTCAGTACATCTATTGTAGCTCACAAACTGCCAACAGATCCGACTTGTCCGCCGGTAAAGCAGAAGCTCAGAAAGTTCAAGCCAGACATGATTTTGAAAATCAAGGAAGAAGTCACCAAACAAGTCAAAGCCAAGGTCCTCAGGGTAGTGGAGTACCCAACATGGTTAGCCAACATTGTGCCAGTGCCAAAGAAGGACGGGAAGGTCAGAGTCTGTGTCGACTATCGGGACCTCAACCGGGCCAGTCCAAAAGACGACTTCCCCTTACCAAACATACACATCCTGATCGACAACTGCGCCAAGCATGAGCTGCAGTCATTCGTCGATTGTTTTGCCGGATATCATCAGATATGGATGGACGAAGAAGACGCGGAGAAAACGGCTTTCATCATGCCGTGGGGAATGTATTGTTACAAGATGATGCCGTTTGGATTGAAGAATGCTGGGGCCACCTACATGAGGGCCATGACTACTATTTTCCATGACATGATACACAAAGAGATCGAGGTGTATGTAGACGACGTCATCATCAAATCCAAGAGAGCCACTAATCACATGGAAGATCTGAGGAAGTTCTTCAACAGAATGAGAAGATACAACTTGAAACTGAATCCCGCCAAATGTGCACTCGGGGTTCCCACCAGAAAACTACTTGGGTTCATCGTAAGTCGCCGAGGAATAGAACTGGATCCGTCAAAGGTTAAAGCCATTCAGGAATTGCCACCGCCAAAGAACAAGAAAGAGGTTATGAGTTTCTTGGGGAGACTCAACTACATCAGCCAGTTCATAGCCCGGTCCACTGTCATTTGTGAACCAATCTTTAAGATGTTGAAAAAGGACGCCGCCACTAAGTGGACTAATGATTGTCAAAAGGCCTTCGAAAGAATCAAGGAATACCTGTCAACGCCGCCAGTCCTAGTTTCGCCCAAACCGGGTAGACCGCTATTGCTCTACCTTGCAGTACTGGATGGGGCATTCGGCTGTGTTTTGGGACAACATGATGAAACAGGGAGAAAGGAGCAAGCCATCTACTATCTCAGCAAGAAGTTCACCCCTTATGAGGCCCGGTATTCCCTACTAGAGCGAACGTGTTGTGCTCTGACTTGGGTAGCTCAGAAGTTGAGGCATTATTTCTGTGCCTATACCACTTATCTCATATCAAGGATGGATCCGCTAAAGTACATCTTTCAGAATCCCATGCCCATGGGCAAGCTAGCCAAATGGCAAATCCTGCTGAGTGAATTCGATATTGTCTACGTGACCAAGAAAGCGATCAAAGGGCAAGCAGTGGCCGATCATCTTGCCGAAAACCCCGTGGGTGGAGAATACGAGCTTCTAAATACGTATTTTCCTGACGAGGAGGTCTCGTTTCATTAGGAGAAGACGAATTGCAGAATCCGTATGATGGCTGGACGGATGTTCTTCGATGAGCAGCAAACGTTTAAACGGAGTTGGCATAGGAGCAGTTCTAGTATCAGAAACAGGTCAGCATTATCCGGTGTCCGCCAAACTCAGGTTCCCGTGCACCAACAACATGGCCAAGTACGAAGCCAGCATCTTGGGGCTCAAGCTGGCCATTGACATGAACGTTCAGGAGTTACTAGTGATCGGGGATTCTGACTTGCTCATACATCAGGTTCGAGAAGAGTGGGCAACCAAGAACTCCAAGATACTCCCATACTTGCATCACGTATAGGAGTTGAGGAAGAGGTTTACAAAGACAGAATTCTGGCATGTCCCCAGAGTCCAGAATGAGTTCCCCGATGCATTGGCCACTCTATCATCCATGATTCAGCATCCAGATAAGAACTTCATTGATCCTATCCCGGTAAAAATCCAGGATCAACCCGCTTACTGTGCTCATGTCGAGGAAGAAGCAGATGGAAAACTATGGTTTCATGACATTAAGAAGTATCTGTCAACAGGAGAGTATCCAGAACTCGCAAGTACTAATCAAAAGCGCACACTGCGGAGGCTATCCAATCACTTCTTTCACAGCGGAGGAATCCTGTATAGGAGGACTCCCGATTTGGGATTACTAAGATGTGTCGAAGCAAAGGAAGCATCCAGGTTGTTGGAAGAAGTTCATGCAGGGACCTGTGGTCCGCATATGAATGGTTTTGTCTTAGCCAAGAAAATACTCCGGGTCGATTATTTCTGGATGAATATGGAGACGGACTGCATCCAGTATGTTCGGAGATGCCATCGCTTCCAGATTCATACAGACATGATAAAGGTGCCTTCTAACGAGCTCAATGCAACAAGCTCACCATGGCCGTTCGCCGCTTGGGGAATGGATGTCATCGGACCTAATGAGCCTGCCGCATCTAACGGGCACAGGTTCATTCTAGTGGCAATTGATTATTTCACCAAATGGGTTAAAGCAGCATCGCATAAGGCAGTAACCAAGAAGGTTGTGGCAGACTTTGTCCGCGACCGTATCATTTGCCGGTTCGGCGTCCCAGAGTCAATCATCACTGACAATGGTTCAAATCTCAACAGTGATCTGATGAGAGCAATGTGTGAGACGTTCAAGATTAAGCACAGGAATTCTACAGCCTACAGACCTCAGATGAATGAGCTGTGGAAGCAGCCAATAAGAACATCAAGAAAATACTAAGGAAAATGATAGAAAAACACAAGCAGCGGCACGAAAACCTATCATTTGCTCTGTTGGGATGCCGTACCACAGTCCGCACATCAACTGGGGCAACTCCTTATATGCTGGTTTACGGTACCGAGGCAATCATCCCGGCCGAAGTAGAGATTCCCTCCCTGGGGATTATATAGGAAGCGGAACTTGAGGATGCAGAATGGGTAAAAAGTCGCTATGAGCAGTTAGCCCTCATAGACGGGAAAAGACTGAATGTAGTTTGTCATGGTCAATTGTATCATAACAGGATGTCTAGAGCTTTCAACAAAAAGGTCAGACCGAGACAATTCACGCCAGGACAGCTGGTATTGAAGAAAATCTTTCCACATCAAGATGAAGCCAAAGGAAAGTTCTCTCCTAACTGGCAAGGCCCGTACATGGTTCATCGGGTCCTAACAGGAGGAGCCCTCATACTCACAGAGATGGATGGAGAAGTCTGGCCAAAGCCAATTAATTCAGATGCTGTCAAACGCTATTATGTGTAATCATTATGATTTCTGTATGATGTAATTTGAACTACGCCTGACCTGATTCCCGTTTAAGAGGGGATACGTAGGCAGCCCTATGGGTTCGGTCACAATTCAATAAAATTTTCATTTCCCCCACTATTGGAAACTGGGGCAGAATTTTGAGGAGGACCCTCAAAATTCTGAAGTTGATCTTCAGCCATTCACCAACGCGCAGCCGTCAGAAGCACCAGCCCAGTAAACTGGGGCAGAATTTTGAGGAGGACTCTCAAAATTTCGGAGCAAAAGAGGTCGCAATATCTTGAACCGCGTCGCAGTCGTCGGTTCATCTAAAAGAAAATCGTTTTATTATTATTTATGTGTTTACATCATATTTTTGAAAGTTATGCATGGCTACTATCAAATTGCTTTGTTTAGCGACGCTACCCCCCAATGAAAACGAGAGCCGAATAGGACGAGCGAGGTCCACGGCAAGACGAACTAACCTTCCCCCTTTACAAAACTCACGATCTTTCTTTGAATGCAGGCACCCCAAAACATAGAACCATCAGATACGGTTACATATTCATATTTTGCAGGAGTACAACTCTCAGAATCATCGCTCACTTACAAGTGCTGTCCGCACATGACATCCCCAGCAGCCACAACAACGCAATCAACCATCAGCTATCATCTATCAGCTAAGAGTTTTCGTTACTACTCACCTTTATCTGCATTTCGCATAAGGCTACCTTTCTGCCTTCTGAGGTTAAGCTCTACCTCCATCTGCATTTTCTGCATAAGGCTACCATTCTGCCTTCGAGACTAAGCACTGTCTCCATCCTACATTTCCTTGCATTGCATAAGGCTACTTTTCTGCCTTCCGAGACTAAGCACTGTCTCCATCCTACATTTCCTTGCATTGCATAAGGCTACTTTTCTGCCTTCCGAGACTAAGCTCTGTCTCCATCCTGCATTTTCCTGCATTGCATAAGGCTACTTTTCTGCCTTCCGAGACTAAGCTCTGTCTCCATCCTACATTTTCCTGCATTGCATAAGGCTACTTTTCTGCCTTCTGAGACTAAGCTCTGTCTCCATCCTGCATTTTCCTGCATTGCATAAGGCTACTATTCTGCCTTCCGAGGTTAAGCTCTACCTCCATTTGCATTTCCTGCATTCCACAAGACTACTATTCTGCCTTCCGAGACCAAGCCCTGTCTCCATCTGCATGGCTGAAATATCGCCACTTTATTTAAATCCTGCATCGGCTGAAATATCGCCACTTCATTTAAATCCTGCATCGGCTGAAATATCGCCACTTCATTTAAATCTTGCATCGGCTGAAAGATCGCCATTTTACTTACATTTTTGCATCGGCTGAAATATTGCCACTTCCTTTAAATCTTTCATCAGCTGAAAGATCGCCATTTTATTTACACTTTGCATGGCTGAAATATCGCCACCTCATTTAAATCTTGCATCGGCTGAAAGATCGCCATTTTATTTACACTTTGCATGGCTGAAATATCGCCACCTCATTTAAATCTTGCATCGGCTGAAAGATCGCCATTTTATTTACATTCTTGCATCGGCTGAAAGATCGCCACTTATTGCATTTCATGGGCTGAAAGATCGCCAAACTGTCCAAGGGCATCATTGTTTGGAGGCACCATTTTCATAGCCCGAGAACGCCATGCCATGGCCTGAGGACCCCGCTTTATATTTTGCATATCATTATTCAAAGGCATCATGGTTCGAAGGCACCATCGTCATAGCCCGAGAACGTCATTTCATAGCCTGCGAATCCTTTATTATACGCTTCATGGCCCAGGACGTCATCCTAACCATCCAAAGATAGCATTCATGGTCCAAACGGGAACTTGCATCACGTTTAAATTCTGCACGATATGTTTGTATTACTCATTCGCAGGTACATCAACTGGCAACGGCCGTCATAGCAGGAGCAATCCCGCTCCGGTTCCCGCAGCCCATCAGTCCCTGACCATCCTTCCCAACCTAAATATCGCGTTCGTTTTTTCAAAAATCTCCATCGGCATATCCCGCCGATGGATCCCAAACTACATATGGCCTGATTCCTGTAAGATCAAGGATATGTCGGCGGCTCAGGAACCAGAGCTCGGTCAAAATTCTTCAAATCGTTTTGTTCGGTCAAATTGGCCATCATATCTTTACCCGACAACTCTTTCATCCTTCCCGTGTAAAGAGGGGCAGCTGTTGATGCCCAATTTTTTCGTATGTATTTTTATATACAAAATACTTTCAAAATAACATGTATATGCATATATAAGCATGCCCAAGTATTTTGGTACTTTTCCTAATTTTTAAAGATTTTTAAAACCATTTTATTGTCCACTTTAGCAGTACAAAAATCAGTAATTATTCCCAAAAACTATCAATTTTTGTGAATAATCTATTTTATTCTCATATTTATACCAAAATATAGTTGAGGTAATTTTTTGTATATTTTTTACAAATTTGTTTGGTATTTAAAAGACTAAATTGCCTATAATTGCAATTTTAGCCTATTTTAAGATTGATAGCATTTCATAATTATAAAATTGGTTCCAGTATTTTTAAATTAATATTTATATATTATTTACTGGTTCAGTACTTTTAATTTGCTTTTTAAAATCATCTTTACTATTTTTTATAAATAAAAAGGGAAAAACTGGCCATTTAACATTTAGCCCCATTTCATTTCAATTGTATCCTACTTTACATTTCAATTTTAACCCTAATTGACCCAGGCCTAATTAGACCAACCCAATTTCATTTTACCCGGCCCCGACCCAATTTAAAAATCCGCCCGATTCCTGTTATTAATCCAGGCCGTTGATCATTTTGATCAACGGCCATAATTCCCCCTTACCATTTTAACCCCAAACGACCTACCCTAATCCCTCATTTCATTCTGATAGCCGCCTTTGAAATCCTTTCGTCTCTCAAACTCTCTCAACGGTTCGTCGAAACCCTAATCGTCTCCTGCCCTTTCCAACCACCACTCCACCGGAATCCATGGCTTTTCAGGCCATGGATGGTCTATACTTCACCCCCTCCACCATTAAACCTTGGATGTTCGAGGTTTCAAAGTCTGACTTCGATGATTCTCTTTAAGATCTTTGGTTCCATGGCCTCTACGGCCTTTGCTCCGGCGTATTTAAGCCTCAAGAGCCTGATTTTCCCTCATCCGACTTAGATCGGACATTTTCGAAGTCTTTCTCATTCTAGGGTTCATCTGAAACCCTAACTATCGAGGTTCTCTCCGATTATTTTTAGATTTGTTATATGTTTGCAATATTGCTTAAGTTTCTTAAACGTTTTCTCCGATTTTCTTTCAAAAAGTTACTTCTTTTCGATTAGGGTTTCTAGAAAGGTTCTTGAAAATGTTTCTGACGCTTCGTCTTCTTCTTTTCTTGGTGTGAATCGATCCCTGCTATGTTCTTATTTGCTCTTTTCTAACTCGCATGCTTTTTCGTGTGTTCTTATATTTGCTGTATTATGAAGTTTTCTGTTGTGCTCCGTTCTGTCTCCTACTGGTTTCAATATCATTCTCTCACATGCCTATCTTATGTGTTCCTTTACTGTGTTTTCCTACTGAGTTTTAGTCCTTTGTTTGCCTTTGCCAGACTTTGTTCTTTCTAGATGTGTTTCATCGACTATTTCCTTAAATTTACATTACCCCTTTATCTCCTGAACTCGTTTAAATTCCAAGCTTTTCTTGAAACTTGTTCCCTGTACTTCAAATTAGTTTCTATGTTCTATTTGCCTTGTGTCACACCTCCTTTTTTACACACCACCCACAAGGATAATGTATAGGGGAGTTTTTCCAATTTAAGTGACATTATTCGAAATGGGATTATTTATTTATTTCAGAGTCGCCACTTGGGATAGGTTTGGCTTTTGGTGTCCCAAGTCACCGATTTATCTTGAATCCCAAATCGAGGAAATTTTGACTTCCCGAATGGAGTCTGCGAACCAGAAATTCTGAATAAGGAATTCTGTTGACCCGGGGGAAGGTGTTAGGCACCCCCGGATCCCGTGGTTCTAGCACGGTCGCTTAAACTATTATAAATTGCTTGATATCTGATTTTAATACATGTCATCCTCTAGTGCAATTTTTAAATTATTTACCGTTTTTAATTAATTTTAAAGAAATTGAACGTTGTTTAAAACATGTTTTTGGATCACTTCACATGAAATGCACCCGGATCTGCGACACATTTTATTCAACGTTTTGGGATTTGGATTTGGGTCACATGAAATGCACACCCGAATTTAGGAAGATAAAATTATTAAAGAACGCGCCTAATGCGGCTAACGTGTTATTAACTTTGCGGGAGGCCATGAAAATTCGCTAAATGGCACTTCCCGAGTTCTAAATATTTTAATGTGAGTATTTAAAGAGGGCCACGCAATTTATAAATTATGTTTGGCGCGGCGCACCTCGATTTATTTTAAAAGCCATCCTATAGGGACTATTATTCTCTATTAAAGATGATCCCTAAAGTCCTAATTAATTAACATTGTGAAGTAATTATTATTTAAGGTATTCGAAAAAATTCGGGCCTCAAGATCAGGTCCAAATTTAAACAAGGGAAATTTCCATTGCTGAAAATCCCTTAGTTCAAATCTGCCACCTAACTTGAAGGCCAAAGCTTATATTTAAACTTAAACCCACAATTAAAATGGATTCAAACCCTCAGTATATTGGGCGTGGAAAATAGCCCAGGCATGAAGAAAATTTGATCAACCCTTATCAGAAAAACCGCCCAGTCATGGGCCTCTGCATAGGCCCAACTGATTTAATGAGCTGATGCTCACTATCTCTGTGTAAGGCCCCAGCTGTAAATCTGATTGCTACATTTGGGCCTCTACATAGGCCCAGTTCATTTATCTGGGCAGTTTGTTGTTGGCCCATGAGTATCGACTAAACTTTGCATTTTTGGTATCCTTTTTTGAGGTCTAAATTGTTGCAGTAAATGACTATTTTCAGGAGCTAAAATAATTTAACCTAACGACAACGATTCAACAAACACAGTAGCTAACGATTTAAATAACTAAAACATGTGAACAACTAAACAATTAAACTACTCATGATCCGATTTTGGGGTAATTAAGACGTTCTAAAACAAATAAACCAAATTTAAACATATTTTTCTGGACTGCATATGTGTCAAAGCAAACAGGTAAAAGCCTCAATTTACATACTGATTTAAACTTAAATTTTAAGCTTGTATTTAGATTGTACACCTTCTAATGATACGCATACTCATTTTAGAGCTTATTTCCAGAACAACGTATGGACCTGTATAATTCATTGACAGATTTCATTGGACAGGGATCTAAATGTAACTCTAATTCAACATCTATACTAACATGATATCAGATTTCAAATGAAACTAAACTAGACTAAAACTATACTAGATGTAATACTCAAACTATGCTGAAAAGCAGTTCAAAAAGTCAAAATAGCCCAGTTTTTTACAAATGAAAATTCAATGAAGTCCTGAAACTATTTGAAATACAATAATGCAATTCAACAGAGAAACCACGTAGCACTTCATTTTATTTCCAAAACTTGAGAGCTACATGATGTGTACCTGGAAATTGGAACAAAATGAAGGAGAATTGAAGATCAGTTGAGCAGCAACAAACAGCAGCAATAAACTCAATTTGAAACCCAGCAAATAATAATAAATGACCCGAGAATTGATTTCAGTTGTGTAGCACCAGTAAAGCAATCCAAACTAAGCCCAAATGAACCCAATTCAACTCGAAATAACAAACAGGATCTCTGAAACTTCAAATACCCAAAACACAAGGAAGACTCAAGCTATTTTCAACCTTTGATAAGCTGGAATGTTAATTCAAAACCTGGAACTTAAGATCACTCTAAGAATTTGAATTTGAATTGTTTTTTTTTTTTTGAATTTTTCTGATTTCTCTAAACTCTAGGATTTGAATTTTTGAAATTTTCATAGTTTTAGATCTCTCTAGACTGTTGAAACTTGCTTTTGAATTTTCAGATTTTTAAAACCTCCAAACTTGTGAAACAAGGCAAGGGGTATGCCTTTTTATAGGCAAAGTCTAGGGCAACCTTCAGATTTTCATTTACACCCTAGGTCCCTCTTTTAATTTTCAGTTTTTAGCTTATAAGTCCTTTACTTATTGGCTTGTTGCCCAAGTTACTACACCTAAATTCTTGAATTTCAAATTGGAACCCCTTCTAGAAGGCTCTAGGGGGTTCTATTTTTAGTTACTGCACTACTCTTTCATTGAACTACCTAACTTACCCTTGAATTAATCCTAAATTACTAACCAACCCCAGCCCCTTTCAACTTGATCAAATAACCATAGTTAATCAATCACAGGGACTAGAAAGGTTCAGCTATAACCAAACATCACCAATTATAATAAGAAAACCTAAAAATTAAACTAATCAATCTAATTAATCAAAAACTGGAATTTAACTTTAGTTAACACTAATATCCTAAGGCTAAAAACAGTGAATTAACAATTAACAACAAACAAGTAAAATTGAAACTAAAGTAGAATTCATATCATATAATCAACAGCAAAATCATGAATCGAAATCAAGTACACAATATATACGAAAAATCAGAGACCTAGATCGAAAAACCCTAACTCAAACAAAATAAAAGAAATACTGGAAACGAACGAACATTTATGCATTAAAGAGATATTTATTTATGCAAAGAGAAAGAAAAACAAAGAAAGAAAGAAAAAAAAAGATTGAGAAACTTACTGTTTTAGGTTATAACTCGGACTGACCTCGAATCGAATCCCCAAATAATGTTACGTGCTTGTTCTTGCCAAGAACAAGCACATAACCTTATTTGGAACCCAATTCGAACACTGGCAATCCTTGAAAATTCGACCAGTTCTTAACAAAACCCTAGATCTAAAATTCGTACAATTATGGCTAGATTTGGGGGAAATTGGTTTGGGGTTTGGGAAGAGGGGGTCGAGAAAGCCCTGGGTGTGACTTTGGGGAAGTTTGGAGGTGGCGCCGCCGTGCACGGCGGAGGCGGCGACCACTGATTCGATTATTCGAAGGATTCGGGTGATATTTGAAGGAAACTGAGGCTGGATTCGGCATGGGGAAGATAAGAGGAAGGTATGGTGTAAATTTTAGAGGGTTTGGAGACTTGCCACCGGCGGAGGCGATTTCCGGCCGGCAGCGGACGGCGGAGGGTGGTGGCGTTACGCCGGCGTGTATTAGGGTGTTCTGAGAGATGGTGAGTGAAGGGGGGGTAGGGTAATTTGGACAGTTAAATACCCAACAACCTAGTTAGTTCCGGACCGTTGGATTGATGAGATCCAACGGTCAGGATTAGAAGGGGGAAAACGGGATCGTTTTAGGAGGCCCTGAGGCTGGACCGGACATGGGTAATTTTGGGTTGGACCGTTTGGTGAGATTGGGCTGGGACTGGGTTTTGACCGGTATAAGGGAAGGGATTGATTTGGTGCAGGGGTATTTCAATTGGGCTTGAATCACATTTGGCCCAAAACGTGGGTCTTTAATAAGACCTCTATTTTTGCATTTTCTTTCTTCTTATTATTATTATTTTTTATTTTATTTTATTTTTTAGATTTGGTTAAATACAAAATTAAAAATAAAAGACCTGATTTACTCTAATTTTCTAAAGTTAACTAAATCCTAATTTTAAAAAGAAAGCTAAGAAAAAATTTAAAAGTAAAAAAAATGCAAAAGGACTATTTTTGTTATTTTCTCTTATTTTATGTAATGTTAATTAACTAATGGCACTTAAAAAATATAAAATTGGGTCCTAAATGCAAGTATGCTATTTTTGTATTTTTTATGAATTATCATGCACACACAAATAACAATACACACAAAAATACGCAAGTAAATCCTAAAATCAAATGATAAAAGAAAAAAAATCCTAATTTTATGAATTCTATAGGAGTAATTTAAGCGAGGCAAAAATCACGTGCTCACAACTGCCCCTCTTTGCTCGGAGACACGAAGGGTTTTCGGGCAAAGATAAATGAGCAATTATGAGAGATTTTTGCCTGCTTGGCGCTCCATGAGAAGCATTTTTGAACAACGTCTGACTGAACCCTGCTTCAAAGGTAGCCTACATATCCCTAGCTATAAAGGAATCAGGTCAGTGTAGTTCTGAAAGTTTTGGTAGCTGGGACTACCAGGAGCTGTGATTTCATTGTTGTTGCTGCTGCTACTCCTTGCTGACCTCCTTATTACACCAAAAAGGAAAATCAAAGCTAAGCTAGCTATGCCTATCAACTATGAGTTACAAGATTCCTATCTATAATTTTCTTGAAGCTTGATCTTGAGTCTTAGCTGATTTTGCTGTAGACTCCGATCTGTATCTTGATGCTCGTGAGTTGTAGGTGTTGTTTCTTTCTTCAGCATGGGATCAAAGCGGGACAGGCGGGGCTTGTGACTTCAGTCAGGTTTTGAGCAGTCCGCATCTTTGTCCGCTTCAGCATTTTGAATTCACTTCTTTTTGTTCTTTTCTTCCTTTCTTTATTCTGGATGGAGACTCATTCTTTCAGCTACCTCGGATCCTATGCCTCGAGGTCAAACCTGCTCAGACACCAAAACAAACAAACGAACGAAATTTTTCTGCCCCAGTTTTCACTAGGAAAAATTTCGTGAGTTATTTGTGACACATATCTAAGCAATAAAATTAGGATTGTGTATCCTTGGGAATGAAGCCTTAAACTAGGGGGGTTACCAGGTTATGCTGGAGAGTGACCGGGTTATGCCGGAAAAAGAAAAGGTCCTCGGGTTATGCCGGAGAGGTCTACGGGTTATGCCGGGATAAAAGAAAAAGGTCATTGGGTTATGCCAGGGAGGTCCACGGGTTATGCTGGGATAAAGAAAAAAGATCCTTGGATTATGCCAGGGAGGTCCACGGGTTATGCCGGGATAAAAGAAAAAGGTCCTTGGGTTATGCCAGGGAGGTCCACGGGTTATGCCGGGATAAAGAAAAAAGGTCCTTGGGTTATGCCAGGGAGGTCCACGGGTTATGCCGGGATAAAAAAAGGTCCTTGTGTGATGCCAGGGAGGTCCACGGGTTATGCCTGGATAGAGAAAAAAGATCCTTGGGTTATGCCAGGGAGGTCCACGGGTTATGCCGGGATAAAAAAAGGTCCTTGGGTTATGCCGGCATAACTCNTGCCCCAGTTTTCACTAGGAAAATTTCGTGAGTTATTTGCGACACAAATCTAAGCTATTTCTTTATAAAAGTTAGGATTGTG
The DNA here is from genome assembly GCF_001879085.1 of Nicotiana attenuata. Lineage (NCBI taxonomy): Eukaryota > Viridiplantae > Streptophyta > Magnoliopsida > Solanales > Solanaceae > Nicotiana > Nicotiana attenuata. The sequence continues at coordinate 164,963 of NW_017671134.1, forward strand.
TATCCTTCGGAATAGGGAGTGAAACCCTAAATTACCAAGTTATGCTGGGAGGCTGACCGGGTTATGCCGGAAAGAAAAGGGTTCTCAGGTTACGCCGGGGAAGTCCACGGGTTATGCCACGAGAAAAGGAAAAAAGGGTCCCTGGGTTATGCCAGGGAGGTCCACGGGTTATGCCGGGATAAAAAAAAAGGTCCTTGGGTTATGCCAGGGAGGTCCACGGGTTATGCCGGGATAAAAGAAAAAAGCTCCTTGGGTTATGCCAGGGAGGTCCACGGGTTATGCCGGGATAAAAGAAAAAGGTCCTTGGGTTATGCCAGGGAGGTCCACGGGTTATGCCGGGATAAAAAGAAAAAGACTCCTTGGGTTATGCCAGGGAGGTCCACGGGTTATGCCGAGATAAAAGAAAAAGGTCCTTGGGTTATGCCAGGGAGGTCCGTGGGTTATGCCGGGATATCTAGGAAAAGGGGACCTATGCTACCATGATTTTGGTATTTTTTTTTTCGTAAAGATGCAGGAAAGATTTTTTGAGGAAACTTCCTTTCGAGTTGATTATTGTTGCGAGGCTGCTTCTAGCTCTTGCGCATTTTCTTTTGATTACTCCTGCTTCTTGCATGGTTGCTTTGGATTACACCTGTTTCAACTTTTCAAACAAAGAACAATTTGTTAGTTTGAAACGGTGGTTGGTTTTGTGGCCTTGATCGTCTCAATTGCTTGACTTTGGCCTAGCTTCTATTGGGAACCTCTGCTGCTTGCTGGTTTTGAAGATGAATCTCTTCTTAAATCGAAAGGCTTGACTTTTGGGATTTCATGACGACTCGCCCATGTGGGGCCTCGACTCTTTCGCTTTATTCTGCCTTTAAGACCTTTGTCCTCAACTCTCTTTGTCTCTTTCAATAAACTTTGATTTTAAAGCATCCGCTATCATGGCCAGTCGGGATTGGCTTGATGCACCTGCTGAGGCTGGGTACTTTTCTTTAGCTTTTGTTAGGGAGAGCCCTGTAAAGCCAGTCCTGCCACCTTTTCTTTGTAATAGTTTCGGAATCAGCGTTAGACCGAAAGGGATTCAAGGAAAAAGTAAGCAAGAAGATGAATTTAAAGAGAAGCGTCCTTTTCGGGGGGAAGAGAAGGACTTATCTGGGGGTGCATGCAAGCTTCAAATAAACATGACATGCTTCTTGGACTGGATGCCCGACCCGCACAAACTTTTAACCTTCTCGTAAACTCATTGACCCGTGTCTCAAAACCAGGGAACCTTGCCAGGACTCTTTCAGTGGTGGGAGATGTCTTCGGCCGACGGCGCCCTTTGCGGGTTTTCGCCAATCGACCTCTCTCATTTCTCTTCTCACCATCGCCCGATAGTGCTCTTTACGAGTTTTCACTAAGCGGACTCTCTCATTTTCAATTTCTCTATTCGTCGTCGCCTTATGGTGCCCGTAGGTTTTCACCGATAAGACTCTCTTATTTTATTTCTGTCAATTTGATTGCATCAGATTCCAACAACGATGTTTTCAATTCCCACGCCTTTGCCAATTGATCGGAAGGACTTGGACAAGGTTTTTGGGTAAAAAGAATCTTGGATGGAATTACAACTTCGGAACCATTTTGGTGGGCTCATGGCCGAGCCATTATATCATCTGCCCCAGTTTCATTTTTTGGGGGGAATTGGGATTTTTGTTTTGGTGTGACTGAACCCCAAAGAGAGGCTGCCTACGTATCCTTTCGGAATCAAGTCAGACGTAGTTCAGGAAGTTTTGTTTTTTGGTTGTTTTTGTTTTTGTTTTGTTTTGTTTTTCTTCTTCTTTTTTTCCATTTTTTTTCATTTTTCTTTTCTTTTTTTTGTTCTTTCTTTTGTTTTTTTTTTCAATAGTACTTCCGGGTTCCAAAGAGGGCAATCAAAGAAGAGTAACCGGCTCAAATGGGTTCGCAAAGGATTAATAGTGTTTGGATAACGAGAAGGAAAGCCTTCGTCATCTCAATTGCACAAAAGTTATCACCGCAGCAAACCTAGACATAGTACCTTTTTACTGCGTCCTCATTCACAGTGGCTTCGGGATCGTTTCCTTCTATGTCTCCCAGATACAATTCTCCTCTCGGCAATATCTTTCTGATGATGTACGGACCTTTCCGATTAGGAGCAAATTTTCCTTTTGCTTCCTGATGATGTGGAAGAATGCGCCTTAACACAAGTTGTCCCACTTCAAAATTCCTAGGTCGTACTTTCTTGTTATAAGCGCAGGCCATTCTTTGTTGGTACAACTGCCCGTGACAAACCGCGGCCATCCGTTTTTCATCAATTAAAGACAACTGTTCCAGACGAGTCTTGACCCATTCACTATCCCCGATTTCTGCTTCAACGATGATCCGGAGAGAAGGGATTTCTACCTCTGCGGGTATAATAGCCTCGGTTCCATAGACCAAAAGGTATGGGGTAGCTCCTAACGATGTGCGCACTGTGGTGCGATATCCCAGTAATGCAAAAGGCAACTTTTCATGCCATTGTCTGGAGCTCTGAAATCTTTCTCAAAATCTTTTTGATGTTCTTGTTTGCTGCTTCAACGGCACCATTGGCTTTGGGCCAATAAGGAGTAGAGTTTCTATGCGTGATTTTGAATTGTTCGCATACCTCTTCCATCAAACAACTATTCAGGTTGGCAGCATTGTCTGTGATGATAGTTGCAGGAATGCCAAAACGGCAGATAAGATTAGAGTGCACAAAATCTACCACCGCTTTCTTGGTGACTGACTTGAGAGTGATGGCTTCAACCCATTTCGTAAAGTAGTCAATGGCAACCAGTATGAACCTATGTCCACTTGAAGCTTTTGGCTCGATCAGCCCAATGACGTCCATGCCCCAAGCAACGAATGGCCAAGGTGCTGACATAGGATGTAGTTCTGTTGGAGGCGCATGAATCAAATCACCATGCACCTGACACTGATGGCACTTTCGGACAGCTGAAGCAGTCCTTTTCCATGGTTATCCAGTAATTTCCCCCTGCTCGAAGGATTTTCTTTGCCAAAACATACCCATTCATGTGAGGTCCGCACACTCCTGCGTGTACTTCATGCATGATCCTTCCAGCCTCCTCGGTATCAACACATCTTAATAAATTGAGATCCGGGGTCTTCTTATACAAAACATCACCACTTAAGAAGAAACCACTTGCATGTCGTCTAATGGTTCTCTTTTGATCTCCAGTGGCTTGCTCGGGATATTCCTGTGTTTTCAGAAACCTTTTGATGTCATGGTACCATGGCTGGGTGATTGGTTTTGCCTCAACCGTATTACAGTAACCATGCCTTTCTTTGATTTGGTGTAACGACCCGGCCGGTCGTTTTTGGAATTTACGCCCCGATCCCCCATTAACTGCTTCCCTTAAGTTCATTTCTGCTATTTTGGTTTTCCGGGACGTTCGGTGTTGGGATTCGGAGTGTTTTGGGGCACTTAGTCCCTAAATAAGAGCTTAAGAATTGAAAAATGGTCCGTAATCGGAACAGTGAGAAGAAGACCTCGGAATGGAAATCCGATGGTTCCGTTAGCTCCGTTAGGTGATTTCGGGGTTGGGAGCGTGTTCGGGATGTATTTTGGAGGCTCGTAGCTCATTTAGGCTTGAAATGCCGAAGTTTGAATTTTTGAAGTTTCCGGTCCGATAGTGAGTTTTTGATCCGAGGGTCGGATTGGAATTTCGGAAGTTGCAGTAGCTCCGTCATGTCATTTGGGATGTGTGTGCAAAATTTCAGGTCATTCGGGCGAGGTTTGGTTTGGTTTTTGATCGAAAGTGTGTTTTGTTGGAATTTGAAGTTCTTATGCTTGAATCTTTGATTAATTCGTGTTTCCGGCGTTGTTTTAGGTGGTTTAAGGATTGGTACAAGTTTGAATGATGTTATGGGATATGTCCGTAGGCTTGGTTGAGGTCCCGGGGGCCTCGGGTGTGTTTCGGATGCTCATCCGAGCAATTTGAAGTTTGGAAATGTTGCAGAAAGTTGCAGGTCTGAATTCCTTCTTCGCGTTCGCGAAGAAGGCACCGCGTTCGCGTAGTAGTAGCCATCCTCTCATCGCGTTCGCGGCCACTCTCCCGCGTTCGCGTAGTGTAAGTCTGGAGAGGGGGCCCGTTCCTCTTCGCGTTCGCATAAGATCACCCGCGTCCGCGTAGCTTCACTATTTCCTCCATCGCGTTCGCGTAAGCCTTGTCGCGTTCGCGTAGTTCTTGATCCCCTGGCCTTCGCGTTCGCGCTCCTCCCTTCGCGATCGCGAGGG